>NC_088864.1:35679137-35979137 GCF_032884065.1 Artemia franciscana | reverse complement strand
TAAGGTTGGAAGAGCCAAGAGCTCATATGGCATGAGCTCTAGAAAAATTCTAAGAATCAGTAGATTGATTCAAAACGAAAATCAGAGGCTTATTGCTGGTCAGGATTTAAAATAAGAGCTCTGAGTCCCAAGGTCCTTCTAAATATCAAAATTCATTAAGATCTGATCACCCACTTGTAAGTTAAAATGGCTCATCTTTCAAATTTTTTCTTTCCCTTCAGCCTCCCAGATGGTAGAATCAGGGAAAACAATTGTATCAAATCAATTTGTGCAGGTTCCTGACACACCTACCAATTTTCATTGTCCTATCATGTTCAGAAGCACCAAACTTGCCAAAGCATTGGACCCCCTAACTCCCCCCAGAAAAGATTAGTTTTAGCCACTTTTTACAGCAGCCCAAGTTGCCCAACTCTAATAGAGCCTGAACTGGCAATTTGTAAAGCCCTGCAGTTCCTTCAAGATAAGAAGCAAAAAAAAATCTTCTAATAATAGGAGGTTTTAGCCTTCCTCAAGTCAGCTGGGTTGATGGCTTAGGGTACACCCTCCAGTAAGATGAAGGCCATGCTATGAACTCTGGTTTCCTCACTTACCTAGCAGAAAATACGCTATATCAATCCATTGAATCACCAACAAGTTTCAGAGATGGACAAATGTCCTCGCTACTTGACCTGGTAATCACAGACAACCCAGATCAAATACTAAGGATTGATCATTTATCACCGATTGGTGCAAGTGATCATGTCTGTCTCCTAAAAACCCTCTAACTGTCATCATCCTCTTCCAACCATATTTGCAGAAGGTATACCGATTATGAGAATATCTGGAAGGAACTAAGGGAAATGCAAATTGGCGACTGGAAAGCATTGTTTGAGCACAAGTCAAGCAATGACAGCTGGAATCTCTTCAAGGAAATAATGCTAAAACATGAGGAGGCATGTACCAATGTCTCAATTATCAAGAGGCCATGCACCCTACCTTACCTGACAAGGTCCATAAAACGGGAAATGAACAGAAAGAACAGATACTGGGCAAAATGCAGGCAAATCAATTCTCGAGAACAATACGATAAATTCAAAAAAGCAAGGAGTAGACTGAGAAAGATTACACGAAATTCTAAAAAAAAACATGAAGATATCATTGCTACAGAAACTAAAACTAATCCAAAGAATTTTTGGAACTATGTATCATCAGCAAAGCCGAGACGACATGCCATTCCCTATCTAACTACGCCATCTGACAAAATCACCGATCACACAGGGATAGCAGACAACTTAAACAAACAATATTCCTCAGTCTACATTGTGGAAAATTCTAGAAACATCCAAGATATCTGGGAATGTCCTGTCAACGTAACAGTGCCAATGGTTGCCATTTTTGAGTCAGATGTCCAAGAATGACTGAAAAAGCTTGTTGCATTGATGTCGAAAGGACCAGACAGTATGCACCCAAGACTATTCAAAGAGACTGCCGAACTCGTATCCTTACCTTTAGCAAAAATCTTCTAGAAATCACTAAAGGAAAAGGCTGTCCTTTCTGATTTGAAAAAAGCTGCTGTTATACCATTACACAAGAAAGGCTCCAAAGACAAAGCTGGCAACTATAGGCCAATAAGTCTAACATCAGTAACTTCAAAGATTCTTGAGGGAATCATAAACGATGCTTTCACTAAGCACTTGACATACAACAACACCATGTCTTCAAATCAGCACGGTTTCCGAAATGCCTATTCCATGGACACAACCCTAATACAATCATACAATGAAGTCACCAAACTACTGGGAAAAGGGGCACCCGTGGACGTAATCCACTCGGACATCATTGAATGGATTGTAGACTTCCTGGGAGAACGAACCCGAAGAGTTGCTGTTACTAACGTTAAAGGAGTACGTGTGCTATCATTACCTACACCCGTTCTTAGTGGAATTCCCCAAAGAACCGTGCTTGGACCATCATGTTTCAGTATATATATCAATGATGCTCCTGAAATACTCCAAAACCTTCTCACACTCTCTGCAGATGATTCTAAGCTCATTGGGGCAGCATCATCTTGGGCAGAGGCTGCCTCATTCCAAGCCAATCGTGACAAGCTGGATGACTGGGCTAGACAATGGCTGCTTGAATTTAATTCAAGCAAAAGTAAAGTTTAAAATTTTAGCAGTAAAAATCAAAAGTATATTTACACCATGCAAAATGAAATAACTGGTTAAAGAGAACCCCTAGTTGCAGTTACAGAGGAAAGAGATTTGAGTGTCATAGTTGACTGCCAGTTAAATTTTCGAAGTCATACTGAAAAGAGTGTAGCTAGCGCGAACCACGCTTTAGGGACAGTTAAACGAACATTCACGACTAGATCTCCACGAACAATCACCAACCTCCACAAGGGTGCCATCATCTTCCTTACCCATGAGACTGCAAACTTTGAACTTATGCAGCATGACTTACCAAAGAAAAAGGGGAGACATGATTAATACTTACAAATTGATTCACAACAATCCAATTCATGGTCTTATCTTCATCGATTCATTACAGTGACAAGGGGTAATTCTAAGAAGCTCATAAAGTTCAACGCTCAGAGGAGTTAACATCGTCACTTCCTAACCAACCAGGTTGTAGACCTATGGAACTCCCTGAGCGATCATACTGTATCCAATAAGACCATCTAAGAATTCAAAGTATCACTTGACAAGGAGTAGAACAATAAGGAATGGAGACTTGAATGGGACACCTTGGAGTCCCAGACCAGAGCATAGACCCTAGTCAATTAAACCAACTTAATATTCAAAAAATTTCGAATCTATCCACATGGCAATTTTTGAAAAAATGCTGTTTAATGCTACAGGATAGAATATCCTTCAATTGCTCCAAGTTGCAATTTAAGGTAATTTTTTAAGTTAATGACTTATAAGCTTGGACAAGCAATACAAGTAAACGGCAGAAAACTAAAAGCCAACATCTACTTTCCCTGAAATCTTGGAAAAACTTTATAGCTTCTCTGTTTTGTGCTGGAGATAGTTATTTAGTTTTAGAGAAACTTACATCATTGGGAAGTGTAAATTTTGTTTTTCTATCAAACAGAGCAGAATTTTCTTTTCAAAATTCAGAGAAGGATAGTCCCTAAAAATGATCTAATATGCCTGCTAGTACAATGCCCAAAATGCACATCAAAAGAAATGTCATTTGATCAATTTGATAGCTCCTCGAAGTTTCCGTGGGGAAACTCGCTTCGATTAAAATCTTTTTGACAGAATTCCCTTGTCTTTTCAATCAAATTCCGTAATCAAATCTCAAATTCCCAATGGTTTCAATGATAAGTAGTCCCCAGGGAGAATTCGCTAATGGACCTTTTGCCTTTGAGACAGTCAGCCGACGTTGAGGCTCACAAAATGATGTTCAAGGTATCAAATCCTCTTAAGGTGAATATGGAAATTTTTAAATGACCCATAAATTGTCTTTCTTTTCAACTAGATCATGATGAATTAATGTCGCTGGATTATATGACTTCAACAAAACAGAATTATAATCAAATAGTAAGTTTTTAACCATTGTTTTAGCAGTTTTCTATAGCCGAAAAAAAGAGAGAAGGGTCTATTGAGTTTCAGGAACCATAGTTATGTTGTCATTAGACTATTTGAACCAAAATGGCTATCTCAAAATTTGGATTGGCAGTATCCAGAGAAAAAGGGCGTGGGGGCTGGTTGCCTTCTGATCACTTTCGAACTCTTAAAGAGGGAACTAAAACTTTCAAATTTCAAAATCGAATAAGCCTCCTCCGAAGTTCATACAACCATTCCTTCCATGAAAACCTTATATGTTAACAATGGACAACTTGCATAAGTTACAACCCTTGCCTTGGGGGTTTTGGAGGGTTCTGTCAACCCTAATGGCATAAATATCTGACCTTTGGACTATTTTCAACGAAATGGCTATCTCAAATTGTATATCAGATGCATTTGGAGAAAAGAGGGCGGGGATGGGGGCTTGTTATGGGATAGGGGCTGGGGGATCACTTTTGACTCTAAAAAAGGGCACTAGAAACTTCGATTTTCAATCGAATTAGCTTCCCACAAACTCTATGCAACCACCCCATACATATGAAGTGCTTCTGGAATTAAAATCGTTGAAGCCTTATGACTCTTTACTATAAACAACGCTATAGTGTTGCCTCTGATGATTGGAGGGCAATAAGAATGGTCATTGACTTGAAGTTTGATGGGTGGCCACCCAACTCTGAATTTTGTATGTTTCTGTTCGTTTTAAGCTCGAATTGGTTGCACTTTTTAATTTCATTTCGTTTTTACTTTTTTCAGTTAGTCATAGTAATGAGGTAGTATTCGTATTTGGACCACTAGAAATTTTAATTTACGCTCGCATCCCCCCCCCCCCCCCCACACACACACCTCTACTTTTTATAATAGATTATTTCATATGAGTGGGCTACAAAAGGACAACAGAGTGACAGAGAGATGACCAATGCGAACTGCATTTACAATTATGAAATGTCTTTAAAGGTTAAAGTTAGATCTATTAGATCTTTTTTGCTGGTTGTTAAGTTTGACTATAAAGTCTAAACCTCACCTACTGGATATAACTCTGAACGACTTTTGTAGCTTCTTAGAGTCTTAGTGAATATATTAAGTAACATATTTTCTAGGTAATCCTCTTGACTGGATATGACGCATGTGAAGTCAAGATTTATTTATCATTCATTATTTGTCTACAAGTATTCTAATCCTTGTCTCTCGTATTCTACATCATGTTGTCTGAAAGCATCTTCCAATGGACACCAGGCTGGTGATCAAAAATTTAAAAGCTACAATGAAGAAAAGGAGATTAAACACAAAGGATTTATGAAAGCCTGGCAGTTGAACAGTTTTGATGGAGTAAAAGCTATTCAGCATTCTGATGCAGTCAAAGTCCCATATATCACAGACCCCAACGATGTTCTCGTTGAAGTTTGTGCATCCTCAGTAAATCCACTGGACCTTGCCATGGCAAGTACGTGATTCTTTATAATTTAGTGTTGTTTTAGTTGCTAATTGTTTCTTGCAACCCCTATATGTAATTTTATCGCATATTTTCTACTTTCACTTCAATAGATAGGTTAACCAGTGTTTCTAATGATTAGACTTGAAGCAAGTTAAACGAAAGCCAATTATTTTTCAATTAGAAGAATCTTCATTTCCACGAAATCTGCAACTAAGAAATGAGCGATTCAAATCTCATAATGAGAATATTTATAGTCAGAAAATTGTTATTTATATGTTGATTAAAATTGATTATGATAAAATTGATTTTATACATTAATTGATACTTATAATCAGAAATATTATATTATCGGAAAATTGGTAACATAAGAAAAACACATACTGTTCTTCTGCTCAAGAAATGCTTATTTCCTTTACCTTTGGTTTTTTTCCATGTTCTGTTTTTTTTAATTGAGCAGAAAGTATAGCCTACAACAGATAGTGTAGACAATCAACTTTATTATAAAAAAAAGAAAAAAAGCAAGATCAACCAAACTAGTAATTTCCAACTTCCCCACTTCACCAAATGTACCAAAACAAAAAAAGAAAACACATGTAATGGCCTGGCTACATACACTTAGTTTTCTAAATAATGATCATCCAAAAAGAAATACACCCACCCCAATGACACCCCAGTACCTTCCTCCCCACATCCCATGTAAAGTACACTCCACTCCACTCCCATGTAAAGTACTGAAATTACCAGCATAAAGAGTTTCATCATTATGGAAAGACAGCCTCATTCTTTTTATTGTGAATTCTTAAAAATAAAATGCTAAGGAAAAATGTGTCTCAATAATACTGACTTTAAAACAGCGTTTTCAGAAGGAGGTGATATTTTTTCGGGCTGTTGGTAGCATATTGGGGGTAAACAGTTCCATTACTAAAATTTGTGGTTCAGGTTCTTTTATTATTTACAATAATTACAACATAAGTGTGACCTACTCCTGGCAGAGAGCATAGCTCGAATGGCATGGGAGTTATAAATGAAAACGACAACATTATTTAAAAAAAATAGTAATAATAGTTAAAAAAAATAGTAATAATAGTGCTCACCAGTTCAAACTCGCTATCAAGCAACAACCATAAACAAGGAGAAAAAAATCAGACAACTTTAGAACTGACAAGAGGGACAACTCATCAAAAGAAAAAAACACCAACCATTAAATAAAAAAAGTAATAATAATTTGTAATTAATCGAGAAAAACTTTAATATTCACTTATCAAAAACTCTTTAAATGTCTTCTTTATACTCCTTGGAGACAACCCCTTGATATTATTTTTACATTTATTATAATTTATTATCAAACTATACCTCAAAGAAAACCACGATCGCTCGCATCTGACAAGAGGCCGGTGGATTAGTCACTTTTGTCGAGTAGAGTAGGGGTGAGTAGAACTCGAGGGAAGCAGGTCGAACTTATGAAGAAGAGATGAAAGTTAAATTGTCGCTCTAAGTCACTGCAAACAGCACTGTAGTAAATGGTATAAGGAGTGTATGAGGTAAAGTATTTAGGTATTTATATGCATTCTTTGTTGAAGATGAGTCTGGAATAGATGATGGTGCAGGAAGTTAAATCGTAAGGGTTCCCATGGCTTTATTTTGGAGAACTTGAAGTGGATGAAGGTGTGCTTTGAATGTATTCTCATAAATTATGGCACAGTAGCTTGTACATGAATGGACGAGAGAAAAATATATGCAACGCTTTGGTTGGTATGGTAGGAGGTGACGAAGGTGTCGCATTATCCCAACATTTCTGCTCAGCTTGATACAAAACTTGTCAATATGGGTCTTAAATGACAAATTTGTATCCAATAATATCGTATCGTTTCAAGTTTCTTTAATTTCAAGTCAATTTTTTCGATAAAGATTTCACTTAGATCTGGAAACTGTTTCTGGGTTCTAGAATATACAATAAACTTTGTCTTATCCCAGTTAACACTGAAATGATTGCAGCTAAACCATCTTTTGCTTTTATAAACCATAATTTCTTTTTAATTTAAGTGTTTGACTTAATGTACTGATTTGAAACTTTTTTCTTAACTTTTACTGACATATAAAGCGAATTCGGCTCTATAGAGCTTGTGATAGTCTTTTGAAAATAAACGTTATCTTATCTATCTTATCCCATGAGTCCTGTTGTCATATTTGATAGACTTTGTCTTAGAGAGGTTTCATTCCGAGCCATTACGCTGTATCATCAGCAAAGAGTACAGTCAGTCCAAATTCCTTTAATATATGAGCGAGGTCATTTATATAAATAAAAAATAGTAGAGGGCTTAGGATGGAACCTTAAGGGACACCTACATTATTTGACTGTAGCACTTCGGATGACATAACATCACCCCCATCCACATGCGGCTTTCTGTCTTTTAAGTGTGACGTTATCAGGGTATTTGCAGGACCTCTTATTCCATATCGATCTAACTTAATCTTCAGAATAAAATGAGATATTGTGTCAAATGCCTTTTCTATGTCAACAAATATTGAAGCCGCTGTTTCTCCATTAACCATTGCGTCGTGAATAAATTGAGAGATGACCAAAATGGCGTATTTGGTGGAGTGACCTTTATTAAAGCTAAATTGCGAAGGAGTGAAGAATCCGGTGGTCATCAAGAACTTTACAAGTCTGTTATATATGCACCTTTCCAGTAATTTTGAAAATACTGAAAGAATAGATATTGGCTTGTAGTTTGATGGGTTTGTTGGATCTCCTCCTTTGTGAAGAACGATGATTTGAGCTGTTTTGAGGCACTGAAGAAATGTCCTCTCCTTGAAACTGAGATTAATGATGTGTGTTGGGACTTCGGCTATTGTAGGGATTATTTGTTTAAGTAGGTTAGTCGTGGATCCATCTGCTCCTGACGAGGTACCATTTTTTCAGTATTCGGGTGACGTTTATAAGTTCTTGTGGACATACGGGTGAAAACAAATATAGCTTTATCACTGACAGGAGATAGAAAAGCTAGAAAGTCTGTGTTACTCTGATTACCGTTGGGAGACGTGATGTTAGCCGTTTGTTCACCAATCCGGGCGAAGTGAGTATTTAGGAGTTCTACTACATCCTGTTTATTATTGGTGCTAGTAGTTCCGTCCATGGAATTCATTTCCTATGGCAAAGTCTTCGCATAGGATTTGCCTAGGTCTTGTTTAATTAATGACCATATTTTCTTCGGTGATCCTTCCTTACATGCCGGCAGAAGCCCATTAATTAACAGCAACGACATCCAATCAACCGTGGTAAAAATTGGTGTCACAATACTAGTATTAAAATTTTCTGTACTTTTCAATTCATACAAATCAATATTGCTATTCCCCATAATTACTAATCTGGGATATTGGTTCTGGACACCTGATATCAACAATTCAATTTTTTTAAAACACTTTCATGCTCGAACTTGGTGGTCTATACACCATTATAAACATCGTGCTTTTACTACATAAATCTGTTTCCACTACTAGGAATTCAAAAACCATCTCTTCATAAAGATAATCATATCCACTCAACACTTTGTGAGATATGTTATTTCTCATGAATATTGCCAATCCTCCCTGTTTCTTATTAACCTGTGACTTGCTTACGCGGGTGTATCCTCGGAAGTTGGTAAGTGCCAGTGCCTCAGTCGTTTCTAATAAGAAAGTTTTGCAAGCTCCGGAAACATCGACTCCAGAATCAGAAATAATTGATGACAAGTATTCTGCATTGCTCAAAAATTCCCTGCAGTTAAAGAACGCCAACCTCAAGTCACATTGATTAATAGACTGTGGGATCATCCAGAGATAGAGATTGTGAATTTGAACTGGAGAAAAAGACATAACTTTCGGCACCAATCCATTGAGAATAGTGGCACAGATGCACAACTAGAATAAAACAAAAACCAAAAACAGAACCTGGTGTGGACACTTCAACAAAACAAAACTAACTAGGGAAAAAACTAAAGGAAAAAATGTCTTATACGCGTTTCACAGACTTGGAACAACCACTTTGTTCTGTTACAACCATTTCTTTACTCAATGCGGAGAAAACTTCCTACAACACAACGGAATAACCCTTTTACCTCTATCCATATTTTTGACCCTTTGTGTTTCACACGCGAGCCAATGATGATTCCCAAAGATTTCATCTGCCGACCTTTCGTTAAATATTCAGTACGGACTTCATTCATAGCTGGCGGCAATTCCATAAAAATCGAAATTCCACTTCCCTTTAGCTTCCCAACATTTTGTAAAACTCGGTTAATCTCATTGTCACTAGCCAGGGTCACAAGTATAGGGTCTGATTGTTGCTTTTTCTGCGACCGACGATCAGTCACGTTAGATTTGCGTGACGTGATGGGAAAACACTTAGAGATAGACGGGATCGATTGAATTTCTAGTTCTGAGAGAACGGATTTTGAACAGTCGACACTACTGATTCATTTTGCTGTTCATTTGGTAAACCGTGAATCAGGAGGTCGAGGCGTCTTTCCTTAACCTCTATCAGCAGCAATTGTTGTTCCAGTGAGCTGGTTTTCTCTTGCTTGGCTGCTAGCAATAATTCTCGGTTCTCGATCCTCTTATCTTTTTGTATACTGTCCTACTTAAGTTAAGCAATTTCTGCGCCGTATTTATCCATCTTAGCTTCCAAGCTAGTTTGCTTCTGTAGAATAGCATCCAGTTTTTCTTTTAGAAACTTGGACAGGTCATTGAGGGATTCTTGGGTTGTGTAGTTCATCGTAATTTTTAGCCATACTCCGCGAATTGAAGAAATCTTACGTAAGCATCTATCGAGTAAAATCCAGGTAAATAGCTTCTAACAAGCTTCTAGCAAAATGGAAAGTGCGAGACCTGGCTCACTTGTCCCCAGCACTTTATGTAAAAAGTACAGTCGGTATAACTACGGGTCTTCCATACCGTTCCCGCTCTCTTCTGCAGAGTTAGAGAGCTCGACGATTTTAATTTTTTCGCCAAAATAGGTTGTTGTGGCAACACTGCTGGCTGATTAGAGGGCGCTGTCTTATAATTACCCGGATATTTGTTGAGGAAAAAATAATTTCAAGTTATTTGTAAGGGATAAGAGTCCATAATTTTCCTCTTGAATCAGTACAATTTACTATTTTTCCTGTTGCCGCTAATTTCAGCAATGTTTAATTATGAATTTCACTAGTTGCCACGGTTGCCAAAAGCATGTTCTCCATTTCTTACCCTCTTTATTTTGAGTCATGCTGGCAGCAATATAAAGTTGAGAGGTCACTAATCGATCGTTTCAACAATTAAACTTGCTATTTCAAGTCAAGACAATTCAATTATTAGTTACCGTAATTGTTTTTCAATTAATTACTATTTGGTTACGACAAATATCAATTCAACTAGAAACTTGTTTCAATGAAAAGTAGAAAGAAAAGTAATCTTAATTTTCACGCATTACTAATCATATTCTCTAGAATATATCCATTCAAATTCATGATGACCAGTTTATTAGTTTAAGGCTGGTGGCTTTTACCGGAATGAAGCAGACTCGGTCTGCTGACCACGTGCCTCTATATATGGGGTTTTTCCCCTAACTAAACACTCCGATCAGGAGGGCCGCAACCTCATGTGGCGGGTGGATCCCACCCCAGGAATCTCAGTACCTAGGTTTAACCTAGCTCTAATCAGATTCCAGACCTAGGGTCGGTTGGGCTAGCGACCCTCCACCCGAAAATTAAGTACTACGAAAAATGACAATATAGCCTCGGACCCGGATTCCCTTTTAATATCTCGACCGTCGCGCGTCAATGGTCATGCTGACGACATCAGAAAGACTGACAGACTAAAGCTTATGGACCGAAGTGGGCTGCGAACAGCCACCTGGAATGTCTTGACTCTGAATGCACCTGCGTCAAAGAACCTACTCTCTGAAGAACTTCGCAAGAACAAAGTGTCAATGGTCTTACAGAAACCCGTCTTACCGGAAGCGGAGAATAGTGGAGAGAATAGCGAATAGGTAACAGTGAATCATTGCTCTGGTCCGGAGGAAGCTCGAGAAGGAATGGCGTTGGCCTTGCACTAAATAGCCAAACAAGAAAGGCCTTACTTTCACACGAAGCTGTATATAACAGATTAATGAAGGCCCGCTTTGGACACAAGCAAGGCAAGATGACTGTCATCGTATGCTATGCCCCGACCAACGATTCTGATGATGCGACTAAGGAGGATTTCTACTCTGCTTTGTCCAGATGCCTTGCAACAGTACCCCCCATGATATAACTGTTCTCCTTGGCGACTTTAATGCGACTGTGCGCGATGATATGGGTGTATGGCATGGCATAGCTGGTCCTGTATCCTCCGACCCACTTAACGACAATGGGTTCCGCTTACTTGAACTCTGCCGATCTCACGACTTTTACATTGCAAACACCTACTTCCGCAAACCTACGAACACCTACTGCAGAACTTACAGATCAGCAGAGCTTGGAAATGCAGACCACAGGCTTGTGTGCGCCGATCTTCGGCTTCGCCTCCATGCACAACGATCGGAAAGAAAACCCGTCGCTGCAGATATTGGAAAACTAAAGGAACCAGATACTCGCCAGAAGTACAGTATCGTGATATCGAATCGCTTCGAGGCCCTTGGCTCACTTAATAGCAGCGAAGATATCTGGAAGCATTTTAAATCGCAGACCAGCGAAGCAGCACAACTAGTGCTTGGCAAGAGGAGTTACCCAAAGAAATCGTGGGTAACTAATGAAACACTGATAATCATAGAGCAAAGACGGTAAGCAAGACTTCTTGGGACATGACCACATATCGAAGGCTCAATGGAGTGCGGAACTCATTCACCGGGATAAAACCCAGTTTGTTGTAAGGAAAGCCGATGAAATTGAGCTAACTGCAAAAAAGAAAAACATGGGCAGCCTATTCAAGCATCTCCGAGATCTCACTGAAAATAAAACTCCCACCTTGGGTCCCGTCCCGTCTAGCGAGGGTGCACTTTTTTCTGATGAAGGTTCTTGTCTTGAGCGGTTGAAGTACCACTTCTGTTCGCTCCTCAACAATACTAGTTCGTCTGCGCCTCCTAATGATAGTCCCAGCCGACCTTGCAGTCAAAGACCTGGAACAGATGCTCCTCCAGATGAGCCTTTCAGCCCCTCAGAAATTGGACATACAGTAAAAAGGCTGAAGAATAATAAAGCTGCTGGTATCTGCGGCTTAAACTCAGAGCTGCTAAAATATGGAGGTCCTGCAATGCTCCTGTTTCTATACACCCTGTTCTCTACAATCTGGCAAACAGAGATAATTCCCGCCTACTGTCAGTCCCTGGCAAACTGTTTTCAATGGTCCTGCTGGAGCGATGTCGGAGCATCATTCGAAAAATCCGGCGACTGGAGCAAGCTGGTTTTATGTCGGATCCTTCAACCGTCGAGCAGATTTTCACGATTCGGCAAAAAGTAGAGAAGACCACAGAGTTCCGACAGAAAGCATTTATTGCCTTTGTTGACTTCCGTGCTGCATTTGACTCAGTCGATCAAAAAGCTCTTTGGTGGATCCTAGAGTTGACTGGCCTACCCGAGAAATATTGCAGACTTCTCAATGCGCTGCACCATAGGACGGATAGCTGTGTATAAGTAAATGGTCGGCGCAGCCCGTTCTTTCAAATCACGACAGGGGTGCGCCGAGGATGTGCAGTGGCCCCACAGCTCTTCAATGTCATCGTAGATTACGCTATGACAAAAACAACTTCACGTCTCAGCTTTGGGCTTAAATTCGGAGATCACACCATCACAGATGTGGATTTTGCCGATGACTTGGCCATTCTGGCGGACTCCATGGAGCAGCTGCTGGAATCGCTCCGAATTCTGCAAGAAGAGGCTGCCAAAGTAGGACTGCATATAAACTGGAACAAAACTAAAATTATGGCCATAGGACCGCCTTCTCCTGCTGCTAACTCTTCAGTTAGCCTGGACAGCACCACTAGCATCGAGGTTGTTCAAGACTTCACCTACCTGGGCTCCATAATTTCTTCAAATGGCTCACTTCTCCCCGGGCTGGAGGCGAGATCATCTAAAGTGTCTTCTGTCATGGGCAGATTGAATCGTCACCTCTGGCGAAATTCAAACATCAGTCGCACAACGAAACTGCGGATCTTCAACGCTCTAGTCGGTTCTGTGATGCTTTATGGAGCTGAGACATGGCAAGATTCAGCTACAACCCTCAAGTAAATAGAAGTATTTCATGCGAAGAGCCTGAGGAGGATTGAGGGCCTACGATGGTCCGACTTCGTCAGCAATGAGAAGCTTCTGCAGCTCACAAAGCAGTCTTCATTTTCGACTCAAGCAGCCGAGCGAACCTTACGATGGTTCGGGCACCTGGTTCGAATACCACCACATCTACCCGCAAAGATGATCTATGACTTCGACCCTGTCAAAGTTGGTTGGAAGTGACCTCGCGGCCGATTGAAGAAACGTTGGTCCGACAGCCTGTCCGAGTTTTTGACGATTGGAAACATCAGACAGGGCGAAGAGCAAATACTCGCCATGGACCGAAGTGGATGGAGGAGGCAGACGTCACTCTCTACGCCGAGCAGTGCCCGGCAGGAGACTTAAGTCAAGCTTTTACCCTATCAAGGCTATCTTCTCCCATTATTCAAATATGTTTTGTGGACATGAATGGATGATTTGCTGTTAAAACAGTAAAATTATCTCCACTGAATGCATGATATCATCACCTGGCCAGTTTGTATCTCTTGCGATATGTTTCCAAGCCTTTTTGCCAAAACGGTTTTTTTATGGCCAAGATTGTCTTTGTTGTAAATTACTGGTTAAAACTTGAGAGCTAGAATTAGCCATTTCATCAGTTCCAAGTTCTCGTTTTTTATAATTCGGTGCTGGAACCCTTAAACACATTGCTTTTCCTGTTAAATACACGAATATACTCAAGCGTTTCTTTTCAAAAGGCAGTGGGCAATAGTTGTCTGCAAATCAGTGCTTTGGGTAGCCAATTTTTTGTACTACGCGTTAGATCATCTATTTTGTCTGATAGGTGATTCTAAATTAAATAAAAAAAAAACAAGTTTTTTTTAACTGCAAGTAACTTACAACGAACAGAAATTACTCTGTATGTAAAAGGGGTTGTCCCCTCCACAACGCCTAGCTCTTTACGCTAAAGTTTGACTCTGCCACAACTCTGCTTTTTAAAACAATAAAAAAAAACTTTAGCTTAAAGAGCTAGGCGTTGCGGAGGGGACAACCCCTTTCACGTACGGAGTAATTTCTGTTCGTTTTAAGTCTTAATGTCGCTCCTTACTTACAGTAAAAAAATCTTTTTTCAATTTAATTTCTGACCGTTTTTGAATTAATACATGTTTTGATTTTGGCTCACCGCACATGAATAAATAAAACGAAATTTGCATATTAATTTTTTTTCTAAATGGCTTTCTCATAGTTTTGATCGTATGATTTTGATAAGAAAAAGGAATAAGGGAGGAAGCCTAGTTGTCCTCCAATTTTTGGGTACTTAAAAAAGCAACTAGATTTTTTCATTTTTTGTACGACGTTTTTGTTAGTAATAAACATACGTACCTTATGAATTAACTTACGTAACGAACTTCAATATTTGTGTATTTTTATTACGTATATAAGGGGGTTTGCCCCCTCGTCAGTACCTCCCTCTTTACGCTAAAGCTTGAATTTTATCCCAAATCTTTAAGAATGACCCCTGCCTCACAAAGGCCATAGAATAAATAGTTGAAATTACTAAAAATACTTTAGCGTAAAAAGCAAGGTATTTTGGAGAAGACGAACTCTCTTGTAAACGTAATATTTTATGTTCGTTTTAAGTTTTAGTGCTACTCATTACTTCGAGGAGAAAAAAAATATTTTGTTTCTCATTGTTTTTTTTTAATGCTAGAAAATCCTGCGCCCCCTTCATGGAAATTATCTTCCCTCACAATAAATTCCTCCTTGAAAAGATCTTCCCACGTATTCCTCTCCCCGAGCCACTCCCACCCCAACGCGGAAAAGTCCCGCGGCAAATGTCTGTACACTTCATAATAACCATTGCTATATGTAAACAATGGTCAAAGTTTGTAATTTGCAGCCCCTCCCCCGGGGACTGTGGTGGATTGAGTCGTCCCAAAGACATGTTTATTAGGTATTCGACTAAGCTGAACAGAAACTATCTCAAAATTTTGATCCATTGACTTTGGTGGGAAATGTGCGTGGGAGGGGGCCTAGGTGCCCTCCAATTTTGTGTTCACTTAAAAGAGGACAACTGGGTCTATACGATCACCCCTGGGAAAAAAAAACAAAAGAAACAATTAAATAAACACGCATCCGGGATCTTGCTTCTGGCAGAAAATACAAAATTCCACATTTTCGGAGATAGCAGCTTGAAACTTTAACAGTAGGATTCTCTGATACGCTAAATCTGATGGTGTGATTTTCGTTAAGATTCTATGACCTTTATGGGGTGCTTCCCCCTATTTTCTAAAATAAGGCAAATTTTCTCAGGCCTGTAACTTTTGATGGGTATAACTAAACTTGATGAAACTTATATATTTAAAATCAGCATTAAAATATGATTCTTTTGATGTAACTACTGGTATCAAAATTCCGTTTTTACAGTTTCGGTTACTATTGAGCCGGGTCGCTCCTTACTACAGTTCGTTACCACGAACTGTTTGATACAGTACAAATTGTGTTTGTTTCTTTGGAACCTTAGACAATTTCATTGAATGCTTTATCCTCCTTTGAGGCTCAATATCCTTAGCTCCCTGATCTCGTTTGGCTTTGCCGTTGGTAGCATCTTTGGTTGAAACGGGCTTTATTCTTGATAAAAATTGTCATTTGATATTGGATTCATATCCTGTATCTGATCAGTTCGTAGTTCAATAGAAAGAATTAGTATTTGTAGTCTTCCTTGATAGAAAAATTTTTATGGTAATTTTATCTTGGTCTAGCTGAAGATCGGAGTAATTTCGCTAAGAATAATTTTTGAATCAGAACAAGTTCTTATCGGATATTATACAAGTTAGATTATTTCCAAAGGAATAAATATTTTGTTCATTTAGTCACTATTATTTTTTCCTTTTGTTTTTTAGTTCTTTGGTTATTCATTGCGTTATCTTCTATCCTCTAGCTATTTTGAATATGTGTGGTATGTACAAAGATTGCCCATATATGCTCCTTTCTCATTGGTTGGTGCATTTGCGGTATATAAGCTTTTCCTCCTGATCCTTGTCGTCAGATACGTGCTCCTTTAAATTCTAGTTCAATGTTCTAAGGCTAGTTAATGGGTTGACTGTTTTGTTTTGTTTTGTGCAGTTTTCTCTTTTCTGCTGTTTCGTCCAATGTCATCCAAGTGTTAACATGCCTATGACTTAGTAAAGACTGTTAGTTTAAGTCGGTTATGATAAGCTGTTGTACTCCGTGGCTTGGATTAAGCCAAATGTCTGATTGTTTCAAAGAATTTGACTTTCATCCACTGCCTGTGTATATCTACGTAAGTTTTCATTCTCCTTAGTCTTATATCCTCTTTCTTCGGCCAAGCTATGTCTTTGGGTTGGTAGTGAAAGTCTTTTCCTTTACAATCATTTTTTTCTTTTTGTTGGTGTTTGTAATTAGTTACATATTTTCCATCTTGCGGTAAGCTTGCTGTTGATGAGACATAAATTCAGGCTTATGGTGATTTTAGATTGGCTAAGTAAGTCTATCAAATTGGTTACATAAGAACTGTAAGAATGGAAACTAGTTTCTGATGGGTGGATCATTTACATCTAACCAATCACCGACCATTTCGTATCCTTACATGAAGTCGCCTAAATTATAGAATGACAATGTGAACTGAAATTAGTTAAGAATTTGATAATTAAAGTCCGAGATTGTGTAACATCATTAACTAATAATCCAGAATCCTATCTAAAATCAAGTAGGACAATCATTTCCAGAATAATCAATGAATGAGCATTATTCTTGACATTACAAAGGCAATGAGGATTTTTATCCCACGACCAGGCATCGCTTCTAGAGAGTTACTTATTTATCCGTGACTTGTTTATTTGTCCTCCCTAGCTTACTATGAATCATAGCTGGAAAACAACTAATTCAACATCTGTCCATTCTTAGTATTTTTGTTAGCTCATTTGTCATCCTTAAAACCTAGATCGCTGAGGAGAATAACTAAATCACCTAAGATGCACATTCGGGTGACTGGATCTCATAGAAGGAAAGAAAATGTCTGAATTTTATTCGTCTGAACCCCACAAAACGATCCCCCTTTCCAGATATGTAGATTGTCGAAATTTGAACTTGATTAAACGACGTTAACCCGTGCCTATGGTCGCTTAGTTTGAAAAAATCAAAATTTTTGGACAAAAAGCTAACATATGGAGTCATAACTCCATAATGGTAAATAATAAAAACCTGCTTAATATCTCAAAAGGAAGCCAATGTTGTTTTTCAAAATTTATATTCTATACATAATTGTTGGTTTTTTGGGGCCTTTAGCCCCAAAAATGTGACCTGGTACTATTAGGAGCCAGTTTGGGAGTATTCTAAGAATTTTCTGGGTTTTTACATAATTTGTCTCGGAATTAACATTTTTATTTATTAAAAAGTATTTTTGAATTCAATTATCAAACATAAAGAGTCTTTTTTTCAGATTTCATATATGGGGGATTACCCTACTCGTTTACCAAAAAAAGACCTGTTGAACAGTTACAAAGGAGGATGTATCTAATTTCTATTTTAGGGATGGTGATCGGTGATTTTACTTCACCGTACAACGGACCTTTACTTATTGGACTCCACATCAGCATGAAATGAAATGGCATCCACGTCAGGTGCACAAAAATGGACCAGGGATAAAATATTTCTTGTGGGCTATCCCATTCACCAGATCGCCGGTTGTAAACTACCTCCAAATCGTCAAATCCCTTTCCCCCCGTGAGAAATTCCTCCGTGGAAAGATCTTCCCATGTAACCACCTCCTCCCGGCCCCTCCCCACCAGAAAAAATCCCCCTTGAAAACGTCCGTACACTTCCCAATATGGAAAAAGTTCATAACTTTTAACCCTTTCTCCAGGGACTATGGGGGATTAGTTATCCTCAAAGACATAGTTATTAGTTTTTTCGACTATGCTTAACAAAATGGCTATCTCAAAATTTTGACCGAGTGACTTTGGGAAAAAATGAACATAAGAGTTAACTTTCTGGCAGAAAAATACAAAATTCCACGTTTTTGCAGGCATGAGCTTGAAACCTCTACAGTAGGGTTCTCTGGTACGTTGGATCTGATGGTGTGACTTTCATTAAGATTTTATGACTTTTAGGGGGTGTTTCCCTCTTTTTTCAAAAATAAGACAAGTTTTCTCAGGCTTGTAACTTTTGATGGGTAAGACTAAATTTGATGAAACTTCTATATTTGAAATCATCATAAAAATCTGATTCTTTTGATTTATCTATCGGGGTTCCGTTTTTTAAAATTTCAAGTACTATTGATCCCGGTCGCTTCTTACTTACAGCTCGTTACCACGAACTGTTTGATCATGGTCGCTTCTCTGACAATGCACACCTCTCCTGGTGGTCTTGGATATAGCCTTGGGATAAATCAAAAACTGAAACACACAATCATAATTAAATTCTTACTTTATAATTGTAGCATGTTTCCATTAATCAGGTGATCATGTTTCCTTCCATTGTTAATAATGTTTTTTATCCAACAATTGCCATTGAAATATCTTGTAGGAAAGCTTTTCGCCGGACCAAGAATACAAGAAACCCCGTTAAAGAAGAAGACATTACTTATCACGAGATTAAAAACTCCAGAGAAATATTTTATTAGGGCTATATACCCGACCATAAGAGGGGTGGGGGTTGCAGAAAAGCGACCAAGATATTTTGAAAAGGCATAAAATGAGCAATCAAATGGTAGTACTTTTCTTTATTAGTTTGTTTCCTTAAGATGCGGTCACCCACAGTAAATTTGATCTGCTTGACGGTTGGCTTAAAATGTTAACTTGCGCCAATTTGAATGGGATTAATATTCACTTGCATTGGGTTTACAATGCACAGGAATTGATTTGGATGGGATTGAGGTAAAACGGGGGCTGACTTAAACAAGGGCTCAGCTAAACGGGGATTGAGTTAAGCGTGTGTTGAATTACCCGCACATCGGCTAAAGAATATGGAGCTGGTAGTTCCGTGTACTACTGAAAAAAACTGAGTGTTTGGCTTCACATCTCTGATTTTTTGCTAATATGCTTTGTTTTTTGGAAGAACCACCAAAATTCTAGTTTATATGGCACAGGGCATGGTTTCTTTTTTGCAACACAGTGCCCTGAAATTCAAAACATGTCTATGGTCTTTTGTGTCATTCGAAAATCTCTTAAATATTTGCTCATAATTGGAAATTACTACTTACTTAGATCAAAATGAAAGTTAATATTTTCAAAATAGTATTACGTGGGAGATATTTGTCACTATAAAGGTCATTTAAAAACCTGTTTTTTTACGTTTCGACTACTATGGAACGTGGTTCGCTCTTTACTTGGTCGCAATTACTGCTGTAATAAATGATTCTTTCGAAGTTAAATTTACTCTTACAGTTATTTTCGTCAATATCATTCCCAGGACCATTAGATGTATATTTTTTCAATTTTCGAGCTGTCGTCTTGTGAGTTTCTTGCTTAAATACAGATTATTAGTATCAAATTAGTCTATATGAGTGAAAACAGTGTAGCTTATTTATTTTGATCGCTCTTTAAATTCCCCCGTCGTCTTTAGGTGAACTAAAATAAAATCTGTTCGTTTTGCTTTAGACGGCTATGGCCAAAATGTCCTTGAAGCAATAAGGCAGGTGACTAAAGGAAGCCTCCCAGATATCTTTTCTGGCCAGCCAGAGTTTCCTTTTCCCCTAGGAAGAGATTTTTCTGGACATGTTGTTGATAAAGGATTCAACGTTCACGATCTGGACATTGGTGATCAAGTTTTTGGAGTTGTTTCCCCTCATCGTCCTGGTGCACATGCTGAATATACGGTCACTTCAGCATGGGAGCTAAGTATTTTAGAATAATTATATATTTTTATCAGTTTTGATGGTTAAGACATAGAAATTGCAATGATTTCCAACAATACATATCCATAAACTTACATGTGAATTATCAGAATAAGCAAGTGCAGTCTTTTGCTCCACTTGAAAGAAGATTTTAGTACCCAGGATGTTAATAAAGCTTTGTTCTAATATGTATTTCAGAGTTAACTTTCTCCGAAATTCGGTTTCTTTAAGAAGAAAAAATGTATTGCAAACTATATTTTAAATGTTAGTGCAAAGCTTGTAAAGAGATGCAGCAGTAAGTGCATATACAACATGTTGTAAACATACATGGTTTTGCAAGCACAAATGCAAGCACACATAACATTAGCTACTACAGTGCTATAGAGAAATGGAGTTCTAGTAAAAAAAAATGATTCTATTTTAAAAACTATTTTGTTTTTAATTACAAAAGACACTAGATGTAACAATTTCCTTTAAAATGAGCCATTAAATAACTCTCTACGATTTTCCAGTGCCAAGCTAGCTGCGAGAAAAAGAAACGAAAATAATGCCGTATATGAAGATTATCGTAGTTGCAGCTACTTTTCTTGATTTTCAAGCCGATATATTTCCCTTGTTGTTCAAGCCGAGGAACGGTAATTTTCCTATGTTGGGGTTTCGGACAAGGTGGTTCTAATAGTATGCTTCTTTTTTTTTATCTTATTCTAGTCTTAGGAGTTATAGACTATTTCATTTTTACTATGGGGCGTGAACGTCTCTTACTAGGTTGCTAGCTACCGCTGCAATCTGGATCCTTAAGGAGACCCCAGACTGTCAATCATTTTGATCGAAATCTTCCGTCGATCGATTGACTCAAGCATGATTGACCATCTAGGAACATGTTTGACGCGTGAGTCAAGCGTCGACGATGATTGATAGAAAGTTTGAATGACTCAATCATTTTGATCGAAAGCAATGTGTTGATTAGCTTTAATCAAGATTGAAGGGTCGATTGAAGGTTGATTAAAGCACGCGTCAATCGATTGACGGAAATTTTTTATCAAAACGATTGACCAACTAGAGCCTCCTTTACTGTGACTTCCAATATTCCAATATTAGTTTGTAGAATCCTCCTATTTTTCCAAATTTTCCTCGAGTGGGAAAAACACCCTGGCCCTCGGTAGTGTGAGAAGTTTTCGGCCTAACATAGAGACAAGAAATGTCGATCTTGTTTTTTTTTTTTTTTTTTTTTTTTTTTTTTTTTTTTTTTTTTTTTTACATATTCTCCTTGTGACGCTATACACTTCTCCCAGCGATGATCCCATCTCTTTAATCTGTAAAATAGTACTCGGCGTTCTTCTCTGCAATATAATTGTTCAAGAAGATGACTACCTCCTCTTTTGACGAAAATCATTGTCCTAGCGCATTTTTTAGTTGAGGGAACAGAAAGAAGTTGCTTGGGGCTAGAACTAGTGAATAAGGCGGATAGTCAAGCAGTTCAAACTGTAATCATGGATTTTTGCCACGGTAACTGTTGAGGTATTAGACGGGGTGTTGTCTTGGTGAAATAGGATTTTGTTTGTGTGCAAATGTGGCCATTTGTCCGTAATTTCTGCTTTCAGCTTGTCAAGTAAAGACGCGTAGTACTGTCCTGTGATGGTTTTCTCTTTTTGAAGAAAATCGCATTGAATAATTCCATGACTATCCCAAAAAAAAGTCGTCATCACTTTCTCAGCCAAAAAAAAACATATTCTCTTTTTTTTTTGGAACCGGTTCCGCCTTTGCAGTCCACTGTTTTGACTGTATTTTTGTTACAGGAGAATAATGATGTATCCAAGTTTCATCTATAGTAATTAATCGGCGGCGAAATTCGCTTTTATTGCGCCTAAAATTCACCAACATTTTAGATTCACTCAACATTTAAAATTCACCAACAAATGCAAATGTTCATTCGAACATGTTTTTGGTCTTAGCAAACACAGCTCCCAACGCGGGACAGCTTTCTCATGCCTAGATCTTGATTTAATACGTGATAAATACGTCCTTTGGTCATTTTCATTGCCTCTGCTATCTCTCTCACTTTAATTCGACGGTCGTTTTCCACCATTTAATAAACCTTAGCGACGTTTTCGTTACAGTTGTTGGACATCCCAAACGTTCATCATCTCCCAAGCTCTTAAGGCCACGTTTAAATTCAGCTGCCCAATATTTCAATGTGGTAAATGACAGTGAAGAGTCCCCGTACACAGAGTCTTAACTATCTTAGATCTGCGTAGGCGTATTTCCTTTCAAAAACAAATATTTTATGACAGCTCGATGCTCGAGTTTTTCCATTTTCACACAAAGACTGACATCACCTCACGAAAACGACCGTCAAATAAAACCTGCACGTCCAAAATGATGGAAACTTTGATATGTTGGTGTTTTAGATGGACAGCTACATTCCCTGACTTCTATTGACGAGTTCTGTCGTCTTCAGGTTGAGGTCAGAAACTTTTCGTACCACCCTTTTTACATCTTCCTTGCCTCCACGATCTTTACTGACAATATTACCTAGGGAAGTGAAGGTGATCAGTTGGTCGATTTTCTCGTTACCTAACATTACTACTTCTCAACAATTACCACTTGCCACTTAATAACATCATCATTTGCATCCACTATATTTACGAAAAATACTACCCAGGGAAGTGAAGCTAACCAGTTGATCAATTTTCTTGCTCCTAACATCACCCCTTCTCCCTTATTTATTTTTTATCTAGGAATTTACCCTTTCTGATATTAATCTTTAAACGTATTCTTGTGCTCTGAACACTCAAAACCTCTACAAATCATTTTTCCAGCCGTTTTAACTAGAATACTCAGATCATCCGAAGGATTTAAGTCTAGGAAAATTTTATTTCCCTATTTGGTGGCATGTTCTTCCACAGTCTTTGCCGTGTTTCTTAGGGTAATTTATGCTGCTGAAACTACAGTGAAAAGAAACTGCAATTGTGCTGAAACAACTGAATAAAAACTGCAATTAAAAATGGATTATAAATTACACGAACGTCCACCAAAATAATCTATATAAATTGTGATAGGATACAAGGCTGGTCTACTTCTGATTCTACGCCATACCCCACTTCCTACTTATATTCTCGGAGATGGCACCAATAACTTAAAACTGCCTACCTGGTATACCATAGAAGGGCAGAACCTTCACTGAGGTTTTCCACCAGATGAATTCAATTCCTATTAATAAACTGTTAAAGTGTGGACTAAAGGACTCTGATGATTCAGATACCTCTCATTTATAAATCTTAGAGTGAAAATATGGTTGATTCATCGTCTCCTCTTCCTTAAATCACATTGTTCCTTTTTAAAACTTTATCTACATCATCAAGTTTGGGCACTTTGGCCTGAAAAGACCCATTCTTGTAAAGCCTATTCCACTTGAATTTATTCGAAGAACCAAATGGTTTAAGGCCATTTTTGACCGATTGAGACCGTTCCCTGGACGACGTCTGAACGATTACGAGTCGAAAGAAAAGCACTTTTATATTTATGAAGTTAGTTGGGAGATAGGGCCCAAGGATTGTGCTATAAGCTCTCCATTTGCAAATACCAAAAAAGTTCTTTGATTTCTCGATTCAAACTCATGACCAAATCAAGTCTGGAATGTG
This sequence comes from Artemia franciscana, assembly GCF_032884065.1. NCBI lineage: Eukaryota > Metazoa > Arthropoda > Branchiopoda > Anostraca > Artemiidae > Artemia > Artemia franciscana. Next base: position 35,955,459 of record NC_088864.1, on the reverse strand, counting down.
CATTTACAGTTTCTGGCTTAGAAACTCATCTGAACCATTCAAATCAGGAAGTCATCCAATCCATCCGACTATTATTTAACTTTTGAGATGTGCGTGATCCTGTCTTCAACAAGGTGTATAGTATGCCCGTGGTTCTACTTTACTTTGTCAGGGAAATTTTTGTTTTAAAATAGACTATTGAAATGATTTGGGATTTTGCCAAAGGAGTGTTAGAGATAATTTCTATGGAAATGAATCTACAGAGCTGCAGATTTAAATAAGTTCATATAATTTATGACCCTTCCCTTGGGGCTGTACGCCTTATGTTGACCCCAAAGTACACTTTTTAGTATTTTTTGACCGTTTTAATCAAAAGTGCTATTTTAAAATATTAATCCGACACTCATGTGAGTCTGTCTGAGCGTTTGGGGCACGAAGGGTGATGAAAAGCTGATCATTTTGCTCTGATTTTGCCTTATTACTTTTATAGGGCAATGCAAGTTTTATTCTACTACAGGATGAACCTTCCTACATCTTTCTACAATCATCTCTTATATATGACATAGCCTTGGGGAAAAATTTGTGCACGAAGAACGCTCTTTTCTAGGTCAAGTCAGTTGCGTTAACTATATCGAGAATTAATAAACGTTTCTGTCTCTCTAAGGGTGCAAATTGAACTATGGAATCTGACTCCCTCTGTCGTCCCAACATTGTATATGTGATTTTTTATAGTGACAGATCTTAAACAAGAACCAAAAAAAGCACAAACCAATATACAGAAACAAAAAAAAATTTTTTTTTTCTTTTAAGCAACAAAAGCAAGTTACATTCGAGTTTGGTGTCATTTCTTCAAGTCAGGTAGGGTATTCGAACGATGGTGACAAACAACCAAAGGATTAAGGTTGGATCTCGCTGACGGACTCGGAGGAATTTGGAAGTTATCCAAGTTTTGAAGATGATAATAAGGTCGATGATAAACACAATGGAGTACATGTAAGGTGACCATGGAGTTTATCCTCCCTAAAGTTGGGTCTTCGGTGCCCAGGCCGCTGCTTTTTGGGATCTAATATCGATTCGAAGTAGTTTTCTAAGTTAGGGTCCCAATGGCAACTCAATTGGGGCAGCAGCTTGTTAACTCTTGTGTACTAGGAAATCCAAATCAGTTGGATTTCAGTTCTCATTTATTTTTATTTATTTATTTTTTGTTTGGTTCCGGAGCAGTGACACCAATTCACAAAAATATAGTCGATACAAGGACAAATTCTTGATTAAAAAAAAAAGATAAAGTCTAGGATGGGTGTTTTTCGATTTATTTTTTTTAAGCGCTCCTGGGAAATTATTCCCATACCCTGGGGGTAGTTAATCAACAATATTTGTTCCCTGTTTTCTTTCATCTGCATTATTGAGTAATACTTTCCTAACAAAATGGTTTTTTAAAGTGTTGATACTATTGGTAAGCGTCGTATGTACTATCGTGTTTCCTAAATTCCTTTTTTTTATTCTTCTTAGCACTGACAGATTTCCAATTTTAGGTAACTTTCTTTGTCCAAAATTAGCAATCCACTGCTGTGACTTTAGATCCAAAGAGGCCCACTTGGGTACCGAAGTACCGACTTTAGTTTTACCGGTTGCCGAAGAAAGATTCAAGATGAAGATTTTTATATAGTGATATGCTTATTCCAGGTTAAGTTGGGGTTAAACTTTTTAAGTATTTTTTCTACATTAAGATTTCTTGCTCCGTCATAATTGACGTTCATATAATAGCAATAAAAGAGACAAGACCGAATCAAACAAAGATACACGATTGTTCAAGTTGATCAAGGGCAAATATGTTTGGGTCTTCTAATATCAAGTCAAGGTCTTTACCATTGTGAATTATGTAAAATTGACCAACTACAAATGTTGGGAAAGTCAAAACCAATATATATAAAAAATATGAATGGAAGGGAACAAGAAGAATGGTCTTTATCATTAACAAATAGCCTAATGCAATGGATGCTAAGGTAAAAGTTTTTGCCAGGTCCGTGGTTCAAGGCTGTCCATTGAACGTTTATATTTTTAGGTTGTACGTAAGCCTCAAAAGCTGAATCATACAGAAAGTGCTGCGATTCCATATGCTGCTCTTACAGCTTGGTCTGCTCTTTGCGTTACTGGACATATATCTTCAAGGAATGCCTCAAAAATGAGAGTACTCGTCCTAGGTGGCTCTGGTGGTGTTGGTACATTTTCGATTCAGTTGTTGAAACATTGGGGAGCAGAGGTAAAAATAACATGCTTTTTGTTTGTGCACAAGTTTTTTTTTTTTTTTTTTTTTTTACATATGCAACGCAGAATCGTTTGATTACAGAAAAGCTATATTGTTTTTGTACTATTGCTTGGTTCCAAAATTTATTTCAAACTTTAAAGTGAATGATTTTTCCTGTTTATGTATCATAAGTTACTTGTTGACAGTATTTATTCTGGTTATTTCTGTTAATAATACAAGAACAGAAAATATGAAATAGATGGAGGTGCAACACACACTATAGGACACGTTTGAATAGAAACTTAGGGAAAACAATTTGTCCCGTTGGTTGTCTTCCCCCCCCCCCCCCTGTGCCTAAGAATCAGTCAGAATATTACTGCCTAAGGTTTACAAAATGTATTTTTGGCCAAAAATCTACGTTTTTAGCCAAGAAATAAAAAAAAATTCACAGGAACAGTTGTAAGTGGAATAGTTTGTTGTGCTCTCTTACTATATGCTGGAAATTTAAAACTACTTTTACTTTCAGTTCCTTTAGTGGGTCAATCAAAACTGCTGCACGACAAAAACCAGTGCAGGCCAGCCTTGCCTTACTTGGTTGCTGGGAAAAATTTTAAAGCCTTTTGGAACTCAGAACTTTGTTGGAGAAATACAGTGGTATCTCTCACAGGCCATGAAAAACATGCATGCAGAGTTTGCCGCATATCGTTTAAGTGGTGTATGTCGTACATAGCATGTCATTCTTTTGTGTTTTGTGAGAAATATCTGAATTTTCTTCTTTTTTTGAAGCAGTATATAGCCCAGAGTTTCAGTTTTCAACAAAATAGTTATTATTGTTGCTTAATACTGGTATTTTTAATAGGGAAACAGATTTCTTGTTTTAGAAAAAATTGAGCCAATGCCGTTGTTTGATTTTTCTTTTTCCTTTCAGGTTGTAACTACTTGTGGTCCAGAAGCTGTAGAGCTTATGTTGCGTTTGGGGGCTAACGTTGCACTTAGTTATACCGATTCTGAAACAGAGGGGGAACTGCTGAGTATGAAAGGGTGAGTTAATTGTTTACGCCAAAAATGATGAAGATTTGTTCTTGGTCTCGATAATTATTCTTCTTATCCGTTAATCTTCAGGGGGTTCAGGATATCGTAGGCGTCCGCGTTTCAGAAATAGCATTCACGGGACAGTTCCCCTGACGAAGCTTTATCATAAACATTTCTGACCGCAAGTTTTCTCCTGAAGTACGCACGTTATCGTTATGAGTTATTCCTGTCGCGAGAAGATCTGGAGGGAATCGTATAGGTATTTTTTTTCTGGGAAGGGCTAGCTTGTACTGCCCAATCACAACATATTTGCAGCATTAAAACATTTCTAAAGTGATTTCCCCAGAATTCGATTCTAGACTTTCCCCACAATTCGATTCTTTATATTCAATTTGATTTTCAAGGTCTAATTAAGTTTTAGTGGATTTTTACGGGTCCTCAATTCTCTCATAACAAAGGACAAGGATACTCACGCATTGTATAGTAGTTACACAGAGTCTTTTGTCAGACAGTGTGTTTGGTCAAATTTCAAGTGGCGAAGTAAAATCGTTGGGAAAGTTTACCAGCAGATAAAAGTTTAATATTTTCCTCTTCCTTTTTTTGGGAAGTCGATTATTTCCAGATTGATAGGCTATCTAAATATAGTCATCTAGGAGAAGGTTTTTTCAAGTTCGAAGCGGTCCCAGCAAAAATTAACTTACCAATAGAACAAAACTCAAACACTTTCACTCCTAACTTTTTCTTACAGAGAAGTTTTTCTAGAGGCATATACTTTCTAAATCCAAATTTTCTTTCATTTATACATCACTGTTATTAATGAACTTCAAGTCTGGTTCATTTGACTCGTAGTACTCTTTTTTTTCTAACGAATGTTGGATTCTTGAAAAGATAGTCTTTACTTTTAAGTGCCTTCATCTTCAAGTATCTTTATTTAAAGACTAAAGAGTCTGGTTATTTACACTTCCATAAACCGAAGCATAAAATAAACAAAAATTAATCTCTCTAATAGGACGCACAGTATTGATACCTGAATAGAAAACGTGTTGAAACAAAACATATATTAAGTCTAGAATTGCTGAGAGCCAGGCTGGGGCTGATATTGCCGCTAACAAACCTGATACTTCGTTTAAAAACACAACTATAACCGGAAGATTACAATTTCGGATCAAATTTGGATTCGAACCAAAACACTGTGAATTTATTGCCTTTTGCCACGTTAGCCCCAGACCCCTATTCATACTAGGTTATTTTATTGTTCAAAGGTATTACAGCATTATGTAGCATCCATATGCTAAATTTGACGACTTAAATTGGCCACCTCCCGCCCTCTTTAAATCCTGGATTCTAATGATGCAGTCTGGGCTAATCGACTCATCAAGCTCTTATTATAATTATTAATATTTGAGTTTTATTTTCTTATTAATAACATAAGACATACTTTTTGAAGCTGCAGTTTATTTGGGCTGGATGTTTTAGCTTTCACTCTTTATGCCAAGTTGGAGTAGAGGATCATTCTGCAATTTGGGAATTGCAAGTTTTCTCCATTTTTAACCAGTTGCCAGTAAAAACGTTTGAAGTGACAACATTATTTTAAAACAAGTACAACTAAATAAGCCTTTTTTTAAATATTGCGATTAAAATGTTAATTGTTTCCTTCCCATATTACTCTTATGTTAGAGCGTGTTTCATTTCTTAGGAGTTTATATTTTCGTTTATGTTCGGTATATTTTTGTTTATGTACCCACCTAAAAAAGCAAGGTAATATATACCTTACACAATCAAATTGATCACTTTGACCGGCTTAGTCAATTAGGTGCCTAAAAGGAGGGGGGGGGGTGTGACCGTTGAAAATACACTTTGGATTATCATTCCTGAATTCTCGAAGGGGTCTTTGGTCCAACCTTGTTCTTATAGAATCCCCCCCTCTCCATCTCTATAAAGATGAGCGAGTGAATCTGATCTATTATTTTAAAATTAAAAATATGTTAGCAGTAAGAAGAAATCTGTCACTCCTTCAGAATGTATCTTGCATGCTTGCCTGAATATACTCTTAGAAATGAAGGTAGGCTAGGGGTAGATCACCTCAACTCCATATTCATCTAAAGAACCTCTTTCGGAAAATTTGAAAATGTGGGCCTAAACAATGCACGTTTTCAGGCTTTTGGTCCCCTCCCTCTTCTCACACATAAAGATACACTGATCCCCCCTAAAGTTTTTGGGAACTATTCAATGCAAATGGATGCATGATACTTTAAATGATTCAACTCAATCACATTATTTATAAATGCTTAAAATATTATGTATAATCACAGTTTATTTTTAACGGGCTGCATATTTGCTTAGTAAGAAATGTGCTGACGCGCCGGGTCGGCACGTAAACTGGTCTAAATGACTCTAAAACTGGGAGGTTCATTAACTTATCGATTTTATCTCATGGCTCAACAGTATTTTGGCCCTATTTCGGCCAGGATTTTGGTTTTGTGGCACAAAATAGCAAAAACAGGCATTTTTTCTTTCTTCTTTAGTTTTTTTTTCTATCTATGTATTTTCAATTGTGAAATAGCACCCTTGGCCTTGTCTATTCTACTTTTTATATTTTGCTAATAATACTGTCCAGGGAAGCCTTCATTATTTCCTAGTCTAACTGACTTGGTCTTCATGACATTAATTTTCAAACCTATTCTTTCCCCCCTGAATCCTCAAAACCTCCAAAAACTAAATAATTTCGGTAGCTTTTCTCTTGGAACGTTCAATCCTCTTGCGTAGTAAAATCTAAGGAGAGTTTCATTTCTGCATTTGATTCCATGCTCTCACATATCGTTAGCACTGCTCCTTAAATGCTAAGTTTATCAAAATGTAATTCTTATAACTTGGGATAGTACATACCCTTGCTTAAATCTTGAATCAATACCAAACCAGCTTATAACATCACTTCCTATATTAATCATAGCAATATATTTCTCGTAAGTAGCACTAATCACTTTAATGTATATATTTGGTGTACCCTACAAGGCTACGAGGATAACACCTTCATTGAATATCTCTACTATCAGCTGAATTAGACGCTTGTTTATGATCTATAAAACTGAAGGTTAAAAGCCTGATGATTCAGGCATTTTTAATTATTAATCTAAGAGCGAGAAATTTGTAAAAGCATCCTCTCCCCTTCCTAAAACCATATTGTTCTTCTGTTAAAACTTATCTATAACATCTCTAAGTCTAAAAAGTATCATCATGATAAGCAATTTGCTTCTTATAGAAAACAAGATAATGCCTCCATTATTTCCCCACTCACTCTTATCATCTTTCTAATAAATGGGTTTAATTAAAGTTTTCGTAAAACCACGAGGTACTCCCCCCTTTTTTTATTTTCCTATTCTTAACCTTCCTTTTTTTTCTTTTTTTTTTTTTAACTTGAATAACTATCTTTTATGCCGGATATGCACAATATATCTACTTATCTGCCCCTTATCTTGTGGAATAACCAGCAATAATTCAATCATTTTAGTTTGTAACCATAGAGTTGCAAGCAACAATAGCAGTAATTCTTAAATCCTATTTTCATGGTTCAAGAAAGTTTGAAGCTAAATTTCATAAAGCAACCATATTATTTTCTTCTAAGATTTTTGCTAAGGAGGAAAAATTTCCTCCTTACAGGTTTGATGTAATCCTTGACGCAGCAGGCACAAATAATCCCAAGTACCTGGACATGTTAAAGCCTTGGAAGTATTCAAAGTATGTAACTTTGTCTCCTCCTTTCCTCAGTAATACGGACACATTAGGTTTGGCTGGAGGACTTCTGAAGAATGTTTTTGAACTCACGTCTTCGAATATTCTCAGTCATATCAAAGGAAGTAGCTACCGCTGGGCATTTTTCACACCAAATCGATACGCGCTGAAAGAAGTGAGAAACTTATTAGACGATGGAAAGGTATGAGCCTACTTGGCGGCAGAATTAATATCTGAGAGCCCAATCATTCAACCAAACATTTTCCTTTTAATGTAGAAGTGCTACGGAATAATTTAACATAGATATGTTGTAGGGGACGATAATTTTCTTTTTTAATGGGGTAATGGGGGCTCAAACCAAATTGTCAGCTATCTCTAATTAACACTGTCTTCATCACAAACTGAGGTCCCTTTCTTATCTGTTACAATTCTCCAATATCTGTGGAATTTGATTTGGGCTATTTTTGAAACTCACATAAATTTATTTTCGCAAAAAAACTTCAACCATTAAGATTAAATGAAATAATAGTTACTATTGCTCAATCAATTTCAAACGACGATTCTTCCTCATTTGACTTTTTTTTCAAAAAGTGTTTTAAATTTTCGGTTACTATGGGCTGGACTTGGCTCTTCGCGGTGCAAGCCGCAACTTTTTCGCTAATATTCCCAGCGAACTTTACAAGTTTTCTTTCTAAAACATCGTCTACAACTTCAGTGAAAATTTTCCTAAAATCATTCCAATCTTTACACTATATTGTCAAATTTTGAACTAACCATTCCTCTCAAATTCTAATCCTGAAGTCTATCAACGTCATAACTACCTGGTAAACAAGTCCTAAGTGTCAGCTTTAAATTGACTCTAGATACTACTAAGTGCATTCCTTTATTTTAACATGAGTGACAGCACTCTTATATGCCCTAGTGTTCTACATGAATCTTCCAGTATTTGGTTCACTGTAACATAACAACGCTGGTCATTGTACAATCGTTCTAGTAATATGTTACGAGTGATTTTATGACGAAATGCTACAGTGGTTACTACAATGCTATTTTATTTTAACATTTTATTACCAGTGCTATTTCCCTTCCCTTTGCAAAGTTACCCTAGGTTAGTATACTATCTATCTCAAATTGAACCAACTGTGAAATCCGAGTCCTCTAGCAAAAATGTCGTATTTTTTCCAGGGATTAGTTCCTGCAATTGTGTGTGAAATCTGTCCAAATCACTTCTGCCATTGTCTCTGTCCGTAGCATGAACTATTATAATTGAAACCTTACCGTATTTAGCATTAAGAACGTTTTAAACAAACAATTTTCCCGTGAAAGCAAAGAACGTATTTAAAACTTCAATATTAGCTTGTGAGATATTGAACTTGAAACGAATGGAAATTGCTATGAATGAAGAAGTGAATCATGAAACTGAATAGAAATTACAATGAACAATGAATTCTAAATTACACGAACGTGAACTGTCTCAAATAAACTTTATGCCCCCCCCCCCAAAAAAAAAGGTTAGTGTCACTTGGGTTTTTCTGAAAATAGTAATTTTATTTTAAACAATTATTTTTTGTCAAAAAGAAATCAAATGCTGTTTGAACTAGTCAAATTCATTGAAAAAATTATCCCGAATAAATTATCTTTTGGCATGATTTTAGTTTTACCGTTTAAATACGGTGCTAATTTTGATCAAATTTTCTTCATTCTAAATCCATGCCTATCTAATATATAACAACTTTGATAGCTGAAAAAGCATGAAGAAACATCGATTGCTAACAATGAGATAGACGTTTTGAGTTATTGAGATGGAGAGAAGGCTTTAAAACAATGATCATGTATTGGTCCATGGATCTCCGTGTTGTTTGGTTTCTTAGTTTGCTTTCCGTTTTGTTTATTTTTATCCGGTGCGTTTCGTTCACATATTGATTCAAAGAAGATCAAGATCAAGCACCTGTATAGCTGTACCTAGTTGATGAGAGTTGAATGTGAGTGTCTTTCCTTCTTTCTTTTCTATAGTGCTGAATTTCCTTAACTTTTTCCTATAGCGCTGAAGAAGAGAGGCGATTGATCATTCGAAATATCCGTTTTATTTCATACAGAATTTTTTGATGACTTCATAAAACCCCATTCTTGTTTTTCTCCTCTTTTTTTTGGAGATGGCAGGCCAATGTGGTGTACGAAATTTATTTTGTTTCTTCAAGAAAATCTAGCCCATCTGACAAAATCTAAGAATTCTCATAAGATAGGCGCTGAGTCTGAACATTTAAGATGGCAGCTGAACTTACCTGTGGAAGAAGTGCAACTAGACGAATGTGAAGAACTAAAGACGCTTTATTTACTATTCTATGGGACAGAATGAAGAACTATCAAAAATCACTAAGGAAAAAAATCAAATAAAAGGAAGCAGAGGAAGGTCCAATTCTTTCTAACCAGTGAGACGCAAAAATTTAGGAAAGCTTTAAAAAACACCCAAATTTACTGTTAAATTAACAAACAACGAGTTTCCCAATCTGGGAAAAATCACTTTTTTGGGAGCATTGCACAGTAATTTTCCATCCTTGCAATGGTATATCGAACAAGATGTACGACTCCCTTGGTTAGGCTTCATACAACCTCCCGTTCAATAAGAAGATCAAGGGCTATAATAAAAAATATCAAAAGAACAGATAGAGGATGCAACAAATCAATCTATGAGACATTCAGCTCCCAGGCCAGAAGTTATGCCTACAAGATTAGGCTATAATAAATTTTGAAAGACAGCCTCATGATGGTTTTTGGAGACTTATTTAAGAAAGTTTAACCGTCAGACATTACTACTTTTTAAACCCTTGAACTTTCCACTTTATTAAAAAAGGGAGCCTATGTTGCAGATTCAGCTGCAGTGAATCAGTTTAAGAAGGATTTCAGGAGCAGGCGGTATATCAGTCAAAATGGGTATATAACCATTTGACGAAAATTGTATATTTAGGAAGACCAACAACTTCGGTATCTTTTCCGATCAAGCATGTCTCCCTCTTCTCGGCTGAAGCAAGTGCATTTTTGGCTGTTAAAACATCTACGTCACCTTTGGCTTCTTGTATTTGCCATCCGGCTTCCCCAAGTTTCCCAGCTATCAGCTTTATATTCGATTTATTGCCTGAATTGGAGAGGAAATTCTTTTTTCTTCCGAGTAAGCTTCGTGGCAGAAATGAAACTGACGGTAGGGCACTGTTTTCCTTTTGTTCGCTTCCGACGAATGTGATCTGTAATGGTAGACCCACTTGCATATCCGTCAAAAATGACTTCATCTAATGCGAAACACTACGATAAAAAAGATACGTAAGAAGAAGCTGTCTCTTCGTAAGTGGGTAAAGTGCCCCATCCTACCGAATAAAGTAGCCAACCACCATCTATGACATAGTGGCACGTTTGTGTCGGTATTAATTAAACCTCAGGTTTGTTGTGCTTCCATATATCACTGTAAATGCAGCCTTATCTGACGGGCGCATGGCTTCATGAGACTCGAATAGGGCAGTCGGGAATATTGAAAGCTCTTATTTGAGCGTATCGGTAAGATTCGAACCATCTTTTGAAGCTAAAGCACATAATCATTGAAATAATCATGAAGTGTCTATTTGAATGACTTCGCTATTTGCCACTGGTGAATATTTTGCTTTCAAATTCACTGAACGATCTTTTCCCTTGAATGAATAGAAGACATATTTACCTGTCATTGAATTAGATGGCGCAGTCTATATTTGTGCGAAGTTTAAGGTTAAAATAGCAGTCACTGCACGAATTAGACTGGGGAAGAGGGGATGTTTGTGAACGGGGAAATCTTGACGAAACCGGGTTCAGAATAAAAGAAAAGAATCATCAGTTCAGATTTGGTTTCGTGGGGATGATTTCAGTGAAATTTTGTTCAGATTAAAGTAGGCCTACGCCACAAATGGTATTTTTACCCCTTCTGTCCTCGCTTAGGGTGGAAATGAGATACTAGATAAGGGATTTTTCAATTCTGATGTCATTTTCGGTCTAGCCGGACTGAAATTAACAGGAATTTCAATCCCGAAAATATTGCTAAAATTAGGATTATAGATTTTGCCCTTAAAAAGGGGTATTTCTGCGCGGGCGATTTCAAGTTATTCTGGATATATTATTAAGCGAAATTTCTGAACATTTTAGTGTTCATTTCCTGTAGAAATTGGTGTTCGAATCCTGTACAAATTAAGATTCTGATTTTTCATCCCCCTCTGACGTCGCTTAGGTTGGAAATGGTGTGCTGAATGATAGATCTTTTCGATTCTGATGTCATTTTCTGTCTCTCCGGACTCGAAATAATAGGAAACGACCTTTCAATCCAGAAAATATTGCAGAAATTTGAATCCGAGATTTTCTCCTCTTTTCCCTAAGAAATTGCTTGAAATCGGCACGCGATTTCAAGCAATTTGGCACAAGTAAAAGAATAACCTTGAAGACCAATTGATTCAGTGTTAAAGCGTAGATACAAGTAAATCAATTCGGTTGTTTTTCTATACAAGTGTTAACAAAGCATGATAAGTTGCGTGACTGTCTCCCACTGGGAAAGTATTGGAGTGATACTAATTTTCTAGATATACCATGAACTCGCTCGTAAGTTGGTATTTTAAGGGATGGACTTGGACTTTTCTGTTAAGGTATAATGAATCCAAAGGGAAAATATTTACTAATGATTAAGGCGAGCTGCTATAAGTGATGCTTATGCAAATCACACCTAGATCTCTTAGAGCTATATGCAGCTTTATTTTAAAAGGTTTGTAGGGCCATAGATAGAAACTTCCTTAAATTGTATAATTTCCTCTGTTTTACTTTTTTAGGATACAATAAAAAGCGCAATTACACTAGTCTTTACATAGGTTCGAGGAAGACAGCAACACTACATTCGCTTTACGCTACATTGTCGTTTTAGTTTTCAATTCACTCTTTGCTTTTCGGGGGAAAACTCCGCTCTTTAAATTTCGCGGAAAAAAATCGTCTTTTCGTTTAATAATTGATAAAAAGTTTGTAGATTGTATATAATAATAGTAGTAATGTTTCCAAAGAAGCGTAATTAGAAGTGGTTATTACAAATTCGAAGGGAATGGAGCTAAGGAAAAATGTAGATGAAAGCTGCTGACCTATTAAAATAGTAAAGCTAGACATAGGACTGTGTATATTGCAGTATTTGTAATATACAACGTCGGAAATCCGTAAATACCAACTTCGACTGAAATGAAATACCATTTGTAAACATATAGATTGCTGAGCTGTAGACTCGGAAACTCTTAAATACGAACTTCAATAAAAATCTAACGTCGGTAGTGCTATATGTAGCGTCTTTTAATTTAGGATAATTATAAATAAAAACCTCAGAAATCCCTCAAGATTGTCATGAAGCACCATTTGTAAACATATAGGGTACTGAGTTTTAGAGTCAGAAACTCGTAAATACCAACTTTGATGCAAATCTAACACCATTAATGATATATGTTGCAGATTTTGATTTAGGATAGTCATATTTCTATTGTGATGATTAACATTAGCCCAAGGCCTAACTTTGGGCTTTCATTCGTATAGATTGGAAATCCTTTCGTGGGTTTGATTTCAACAAGTATAACATGCCATCTTTCTATATTTCGCGGTCCTTCTCCTGAATAAGAGCCACAATTTCATCATTTTTAACAAATTTTGAAACAGGTTGAAGTTCCTTATTAATACCTTCTAGGGAAGCTCGACCCAGGAGCCCTTGTGGATAAAATAATTTATTTGCCCAAATATCGCCTCTATTATCCTTTTCCGATTGCAGTGTTTCGCTGGTAGATACAAAGCAGTATTCCTTAATAACTAGGAATGCAATCAACCCTCTTCTTTTCAGACTTGCACTTTCTTTTCCTCCTTTTGTCCCTTTTAGTAAATCTCTTGTTTTTACGCTGGATTGCAATCACTATTTTTTTTAGACATCTTTGTTCATTTGTTTTCCTTTTTACTCTAAGCAACAACTCTTGGTGTCCAAGAGCATGTGCTACATTGTGTTGCGAGAGCAACACTTTGGTTTTGTCGTTTTTTTTTTTTCATTCTAGCACCCCAATTTCAGCTTATTCCTAGAAAGTGGCAAGGGTCTAAACTCTGCGGTTTTTACGGAAAGTAAAGCTTTGTAGAACTCTTGCCTGGGGCCAAAAAGGATGGTTTTTGCTTGTCCTTGAGCCAGAGCCTATAGTGTGTGAAGTAAAGTGGAATTTTATAACCTATGGCAGAAAGAACCATCTGAAGCTATGCATTTAAGCTTTCGTTTCATCAAATCATGTTTTTTCTTTCAAGTGGAAAGCTCCGTTCTAGCAAGCAAACAGGCAGGCACCAGTTTCAAATTGAAGATGGTCTAAAATCTACAACTGTTAAATATACGCGGCAGTTACCCAGCCCCACAGCCAATACATTTTCTTTGAGTGATAAATAGAAAAATTTACAGAAACAAAAAAGTGACATTTTCCCACGGGTTCGAAAGGGCTGTTATCTATTGTTTCTACCCATTTCTGTTCGTGATTTCAGCTGAGTTTATCATTCGGTTTTTCGCACTTGGGATTGCAGTAGAGAAAAGGTATCAGATATGCCTCTTAAACTTTAAAACTTCTCTCATTGCTAAAGTAATTAAGAGTTTATCCTTTGCTCCTTTCTAAGTGATGACGTTAGAAACTCGGCCTACGGTAAAAAAAGTCAACCTTTGAACTAAGACAGATAGATTTTTTTTTCGACGGCATTCGATAGCTCTTGATGAGCTGATCAAAGTGTAAGTCATCCATTTTTGGGTAGAAAAATTCCTTTTTGAGATGTTAAAAATTCCTTTTTGAGATGAGCTGATCAAAGTGTATGTCATCCATTTTTTGGTAGAAAAATTCCTTTTTGAGATGTACCAGTCGGAAAGTTTAAGGCGGTTGACAACTTCAGTAATAAGGTACACACTAAAACCAAAATAGGACGATACCAATTGTGAGACATATAGGGGAGTTTTAAGCAACAGTCGGCTGTTAGCTCATAATCATCTTTGGCGATGAGGGGTTCGCAACTTTGATAGTTGGTGTACCTATTATTTGTTTCTGGTTTATTTGATGGTAAGACCAGTTCGGTTCCAGTGGTAAGACATGTAGGGGACTTTTTTTTTATTTTAAGATCCTTAAAGATTAACAGCTTCAGCGTTTAATCGAAGCGAGGAAACAAAACCAAAGTCTTGCTCTCGCAACACTTTGCTCGGCGAATCCGAACAAACGTTGCCACAACACCTCACGTTGCCCATGCAACGTAGATCTATTTTTTGTTTAATTAATTCGCGCCTCATCTCTGTCATTTTATTGAGTTTAGTGTTATACTTGAGCGTTTTGAGGAGGATCACCAACTCTTCCCTTTTTCAGATACGACCTATAGTCGACAGTGTTTTCGATTATGACAATTTGCCTGACGCTTACGAAAAACTGAAAAATGGATCTACTCAAGGAAAAGTTGTGATACATTTCGAACGTTGAAGTGACCTGATATTCTATCCTGACTAGGTATTTTCAGCCATCTGTAACTTGAAACTAAGATTCGTCGAATTTCATGTAGTTTAGCTTTGATTTTTTCTCCTTTTTGTTAATACAGTCGTTCTTTTAAGCGTCTCAGCATACTTTTTGTTCTCATAGTTTCTCTTCAGCAACAAGCAGATTTTCAATAGGCTCAAGTGCATTTCTTAGTCAACGAAAATCACCATTAGCTATTTAGAAAGACACACAGAAAAACATTTTTGCTTCTACTCGAAAAATTCGGCTTCTACTCTAGGCCACGTCATGAAGTTAGTTTTCGTAAAGACAAAGCTTAGTAAAGAAAATCGACACTCATCTGTTCTTTAATTTGTAATTTTTATCTTTAAATCAGGTCCTAACTTCTGGTTTTGAATAAAAGAATCGAAATAACTGTTTATTTCACTGAAATCGAAGTGTGCTTTTTCCAGATTTTCACTAATACGGGGAAATGGTGATTATACGAACTACAAGGATCAACGAATCTTTTGATGAGGCACTGGTGGTAATATTCGAATCTCAAATGGCAGCGCCCTATTTATCTTTGCACAATAGAATTGTACAAAGAAAAGAAAATTTCAGACATGTCTAGGGGTTTTTCTTATATTCTCTAATCAAAATTTGCAAGTACTTACCATGGTAAGTCCCATTATGGCACTTACCTTGGTCTTGTACCTTCTGGATTAACTTGAACTAAAATTAAAAAAAACTTCTTATTGAAACACAATATGTAAATATTTTTTCATTCAAAATATATTTGACTTAAATGTAGAATATGTAAATATCATGTAGGAGTTACCGACAAGGATAACAAACTCATTTACAGATCACGAGTTTTTTTTTTTTCATCAACGTTAATGATACAAAAAAGAGAGAAAAAATTCAATGTCGAATCTATAGTTTTTCAGATATTTATCAGTAAACAAATACGTGCTAAGCTATTTGTTCTGTAGAGCAACCGCACTGGTTTCGTTGTTTTTTTTTTTTTTTTTTTTTTTTTTTTTTTTTTTTTTTTGTGATTAGCAGTCTTGAGTTCTATAACAGTAAGACAAGGAACTTAGAATCATGATTTCTTTTCGTACAAGACTTAATAGAAGACTGTAAATAGGGCTGAGATAGATATCACCAGTATCTCTATTAAGAAGGACTTTTCGGTGGACGTACTTCTTAATGTCAACTGCCCTCCAGAAAATTTGGTTTGCGTTATGATTGACGGCTTGGACCAAGACAGAATCAAAATTCTGGGGCCTTTGTCGCAAATTCACAGCTTAGTAGGTAATTGTTTATGTTCAGATAGCCTCTCTCGCGATTGTTAGTGGGTCTTTCAAATAGAGAAACAACAGAAGACTAAGTGATTAAAGCACCACTGCCCATAATGGGGTGGGTTTTGTTCTCACCGCAGTTGAAGAAACTCTGCATTTGTTTGAATTTTTATAGAACATTAAGGTTATGTTTTTTTTGTTTTGTTTTTTTAATTCTTCCCGGTTTGACACTCAGTTTTGGAATACTAGGTAAAAGAGTGAAGTTGTTTCTATGATATTCCAAAGGAATAGGGTCAGCTGGACATTAGTGATGATGTATCTTTTTCAGCCTTTCTTCTTCTTTTATCTATGATAATTGATGGGATACCCCCTGGAAAATAAAATACCCGAGACGATTCTGGTCTGGGACTAGGTGATCTTCAGAGCATACTCATAGCACCAGATGAACTAAGGATATTAGCACGTCTCTTTTTACGCAAAGTGCAAGTATCTAAAGAACTAGATTCCAAACGATGGCATAACTAAGAATAAATTTGAAAACTAGAGGTTTTAAGAACCTTGAAAAGATTCAATGCAGTACATAACGCAAATCCTGCTATGCTCGGTTCTCCAAAGATGGTAAAATGCAAAAATGGAGATTCCATTAAAATATAAAATTTATTGTACAGTACATATACTGACAATGCACTAAAAAAGAAAAAAAGAAAGGTTAAGACACATGAGTAATCTCTAGTAATAAGATTACAGATTTGACAGGTATGGGCATAAAACTCTTGATTCTAAAAAAAAGTGGCTAAAGAAATAGTATCATTTATGTCAGATGAATTTTATTTTAACAATCGCCACCAACCTTCTTGTGCATCCAAAATCCTATAAACTGCGCTAAGTTTCCAATAGGAGTAGTGACACGATCTTCCGTGCATGCAATCAACATATAAATTATTAAAAATACGGTACTTGACAAACATATTGAGGCCGCATAAGTTGAATTACTATTTAATTAATTCCCCTTAATTATTTTTTTAATCAATGTCTATTCAGAGGTGGGAAGTACTTGAAAATGACGAATAGTCAGCATACAATATGTAATGAGGCGGTAGCCATGTACTACAGTACTAATTATCCAATCCAAAGTAAAATTAATTCAACAAAACATCAACTTAGATATCAAGACATTTTGCGAATGCAGTTGTGGCCGCACACGCCACAAGAAGCTAATAGAAGCCAATATAAAATAATCATTTATTTGTAGAACACACATGTTGTCAGAATTTCATTTTATAATGTATGGTTACAGAAGAAGTACGTTTAATGCTAGAAAGGATGCATGGGACCTGACCTTATTCGATTCTAAGGACATAGCAAATATTTCACAAACCTAAGATAAATAAAGAAAAAAGCTATAATATTTACTACATAAATATAAAAAATGCAAACAACTTTTATCTTTGAAAATCCAAGACCTTCTGTAGGTCTGTTTGTAACAGATCATATCCCATACTTTTTTTTTAAAGTGAGCGAAATGCCCAAAACTAGCAACTAGATTGACGCACGAGGATTTGCATCCAAATTACGAATGACACTATCACCACTTAGAATTTATAACTAACACAGAAAATAGTTCACATGATAACGCTAGGATCTGTATTTTCAAGGGGCAGGACTTTCGGTTCCAGAACCATTTTCTTTAGTGGCCCCTACTAGTTTGGCCTTCTTTGAAAGTGTGTTGACTTCTTTTTGAAGATTTCTTATTTTCTGTTGCATGGTTTCAACTTTGAGTTCATGTTCCCGCTGCACGGTTTTCATTCTATTCCTCAGGTCTAATTCCAACTGAAACTGCGCTGCCTTCAATTCCGTCATCTATTCAATTATTAACAAAATTAAATACATGTCATTTAAGCTAGTTTACTTACTATCTACGCAAAAAATAAAAAAGAATAACGCTACTAATACTACAAATCGAATATGGCCTTAGATTTTAACATTGATATATGATCATAGATTTCACACTAGCCAAATTCGTCTGAGATGTCCTGTCTTGCTGTTACTCCCTTGTTGTCACACATCAAGGTAAACATCTTTAATATTTGTTTCGTCGGTTAATACAAGAAGGCAGATTGAGAAAAAGAGCACTAAAAGACGGAAATTAGAAAAGCATATTCGCTGGTTATAATAAACAGAATCACCTATTTACAATACAACATACAAGACAACCGTATAAAAAAATATGTCAATTACATTTGTTATAAACACCGGGATAATGTTGATTTTAAGATTAACAAGCTCTGACCGTTTAAATGAAATGAATACGTAGACACAGAACAGCAATCAAATTAACATAGTTTACTATTTGTTATTTTATAAAATTTTAACAGAAAAAGAAATAAAACTATTTAAAGACCTAATTTTTAAAATTGTGTTTTTCATTGGGCTCCAGCCATCCTAAATAAACAGGACGAAAGGCGAATTGGTAAAAAAAATAGATCAGGAATATTTGCACCAAAGGGAAATGAATAAAACAGTATGAAACACCAAATTTTAGATTTGGGTAATAAAATAACATAAGTTGGACGGTTATTAAGAAAATGAAGAGAACTCCACTCAGTCAAAATATTCACTACTATTTAGAGTAACATACAAAAAACAAGTAGGCAGGAGACTATAAATAAGATCCATTTACGAAAAGACGCAAAACTTAACCACATTTTTTCACAGGACAAGGGCCAGGTATCCTAAGTGAAGTTCCATCAATTACAAACATTCAAACAACATACCTGTTTCTCTTTTGCCAAAAGTTGCTGGTCTTTTTGACTGAGTTGTTTTTGCAGACTATTTATTTGCTCTTTCAAATCAGTTATGGCTATTACATGCTCTGAAGAGTGAATGTCTAGAGGATCCCTTGTTATGGTTGACAAACGTTGTATCTTGGATGGCGGAGGCTGTTGTGATGGCTCCTCTAAAATCATTTTGGTGACGTCGGGCCTGTTCGGTCGTTTATTGTGACCACTCTCTTTTGGCTTCCTATAAAGGATTACAATACAAATCAATTCAAAGAAACATACTATATTTTTGAATTAAATAAAAATTAGGATTAACAAACACCGGATGAGAAAAATAACCAGCATCATGCTATTTCAAGAAAAATTAAACTTCAAGAGACCTGACCGTTTCAATGAAATGAAGACGTAAAAGCAGAGCAGCAATCAATTAACCATAGTTTACAATTTGTTATTTTATAAAAGTTAACTGAAAAAAACAAATCAAATTATTGAAGAACTTAATTTTAAAATTTATATTTCTCATTTTATCTCATAAAACTTACAATTAAAACGGTAGATGCGCCTGTAAAAGATCACAAATATTTTACAATCATCAAAAACCAAATATAACGGAATTAATAACACACTGGAACAAAAGCGAACATATAAAAAAAAAGAAAGTTGTGAAATATTAAAGAAAACGAAAAAGAAGGATGAAACCAAGTCTGATTTATATCTATATCTATATATATATATATATATATATATATATATATATATATATATATATATATATATATATATATATATATATATATATATATATATATATATATATATATATATATATATATATATATATATATATATATATATATATATATATATATATATATATATATATATATATATATATATATATATATATATATATATATATATATATATATATATATATATATATATATATATATATATATATATATATATATATATATATATATATATATATATATATTCTGAGACCACACTGACTAATCATGACAAAACAAAACCGCAAAGAAAAGAGGAACGAGGTTAATAAACAGCCAGAGAAAAAATTGAAAACTATGCAAATATTTCGATCAAGACCTCCGCTTGATCGTCCTCAGTGCAGAATAAACCGATAAAAAAAAAGAAGCAAACGTCAAAACAAAACACAAAACTAAAATATGGTAACCCTTTCTCAGTAACGGTGAAACGGTAACTAAATAAAAAACAAAAGTCTAAATGACATTTCACATTTTCATCTTATTAACAGCACTCTTATAGGCTACTCGCTTTCCAGGTAGATAAATATCAGATATTTTATTTGATTTTGCAACAAAAAATTGTAGATGCATGTGAAAACGATCAGAATTAATAATTTTGTCATACATGGGACTTAGAGAAGTTTCTCCCGTGTCTCTATTGAGAGCTACCTTTTGGGGTATGTACCTTTTTTTTTATCTCAACTGCCTCCCTGAAAACTTGCACGAGACCTTTAACGGGGGCAATAAAGGAGGTGGTGTCAAATAAGATGAAATAGTACGGATTTTCGTACAAATGTTGGGGGAAGGCGGAATCAAAAATCTCAGGCCTTTGGCGTAGCCTCATTGCCTTGTCTATTGAGGACCTATGTTCTAATAACCTCTTTTCTAATAGTTGTTGGGTTCTTCCAATATAGAAACGGCCACAAGAAAAGAGAATTCTATAAACACCACTACCCAGAATGGGGCTCGTTTTATCTTTGTCACTGTTCAAAAAGCTCTGTATTGTATTTGAATGTTTAAAGGTGACATTAAGTTTATGTTTTTAAGGATTCTTTTCAGTTTGTCACTCAATTTATGAATGTAGAGTAGAACAGTGAAAAGTTTCTTCTCATCCATCAATGGGATGATATCTGATAGGATTTGTGGAGTTGATGACTTCTTTTCTGCCATTTTTTGTCTTTTCTCTATAATGTTTTAAGTAATTTTATGGGGTATCCATTGCAAAATAAAATGGGGTTAATATAGTTCAATTCGGAGACTACATAAGGCTCCGAGCATATTCTTATAAGTCAGTTAACCAAAGAAATAACTACTCCTCTTTTTATGCAGGGAGAGCGGTTGGAGGAAAAATGTAGATACCTATCGTTATGCGTTGGCTTTCTATCAATAGAAAATTCAAGGCTTGGAGACTTATACATCTAGAAAAGGCAGTTTATGGTTATCTTCTAGTTCTAAAGTGAACTGAAGGTTAGACTATGATCCCACACACCCATTCTGTTTATAGAATTCCCGGTTGCCGTTTTTATATTGGAAGAACCCAACAGCAATTAGGGGAGATGCTATTAGAACATAGGTCCTCAATAGACAAGGCAATGAGGCTACGCCAAAGGCCTGAGATTTTTGATTCCGCCTTCGCCCAACATTTGTACGAAAATCCGTACTATTTCATCTTATTTGACAGCACCTCCATTATTGCCCCCGTTAAAGGTCTCATGCAAGTTTTCAGGGAGGCAGTTGAGATAAAAAAAAAACATACACCAAAAGGTAGCTCTCAATAGAGACACTGGAAAAGGTTCCCTAAGTTCAGCTCATGACAAAATTATTAGTTCTGACCGTTTTCACATACATCTAAAAATTTTGTTGCACAATCAAACAAAATATCTGACATTAATTTACCTGGAAAACGATTAGCCTTTAAAAGTGCTGTAAGTAAGATGAAGTTGTAAAATGTCATTTAGACTTGTGTTTTTTATTCAGTTAGTCTTTCACCGTTACTGAGAAAGGGCCATCATATTTTAGTTTTGTGTTTCAAGGTTTGGTCTTTTTTTATATATTTTTATCAGTTTATTCTGCACTGAGGACAGTCAAGCGGAGGTCTTGACCGAAACATTTGCATAATTTTCAATTTTTTTACTGGCTGTTTATTGTCCTCGTTCTTCTTTTCTTTGCGATTTTGTTTTGGTATATATATGTATATATAACTAATATGTATATATATATGTAAATATAACTGCGCACACTCCTCCATCTCAACCTATTCAAGTCCCTTCTTTATATTCTCCGAAAGTTTAAATAATCCTCCCTTACGACCTCCTCTAGATTGCCAAAATCTTTGGTAATCTGTCATCCTTCATCCGCAAAACGTGTTCAGGCCATCTGAATTTTTTTGTTGTTATAGCACTGGAAAGCCACATTTTTCGTACAGCTTTTCATCTAGGACATTCAAATCATCAACATAATGTATGCCTTTGAGAGTTTTACTTTCCCATTTGATTTAATGCTCTCCCATAGCCTTTACTGTGCTCCTTAGGACTAAGGAGACTATTCTAAAGATCCACAATAATAGGGATAAAACAGAATCCTGCTTAGCTCCTGATTCAATTATACAACCAGCTACTAGCCTCACTTCCTATATTAGCTGCACTAATGTTATTCGCGTATATAGCCATAATCCCTTTATTGTATTTATCTGTATGCCATACAAGGATAGAACCTTTGCTAAAGCTCTTCTATCGGCTGAATCAAACATTAGTTCATAATCTATAAAACTGAGGATAAAAGGAGTCTAATGATTCAGGTACTTTTCAATTATTCATCTAAGAGCCCAACTCTCCCCTTCCTAAAACAAAATTTCTCTACATCATCTCTATGTCTAAAAACCATCATTACACGAAGTAATTTACTTCCTACAGACACCGAGCTAAAGCCTCTATAATTACCAACTTCACTCTTTTCATCTTTATTAGGTTTAATTAATGTTTTCCTAAATTCCCCATGTGCTCCCCTTTTTCTAAAATATTCATAATCTTCCATCACTTATCTCCAACTTCACAATCACTATATTTCAAAATCTCCTTTACCATACTATCACCACCTAGAGCCTTATTTTTTAATCCTTTTGTTACTCTTTTTAATTCTGCCTCGCAAAATAAATCTTCCTTCACTTCCAAAGTGTCAATATTTTTTCATTTTTTTTTCTATATAATTTCCTGTAACTTTATCATGGTCTAATACACTTCTAAAATGCCCTGTCTATCGTTCTTTAACTTTTTCCTTATCACTAATTATGGCCCCATTCCAATCTTTAACAGGGACAAGTCCAATCTTTAACAGGGACAAGTCTGGACTGACTTTAATTTTTTTAACATGACAATGCAATATTTCACTATTATGCCGTCTGGCTGTATCTTCCAAATCTTCAGAAATTTTTTACTGCCTTCCAACTAGACAAGTTCTGAAAAATTCCCAAGCTTGCCATATATGCTAAAATAGACTTGCAGGCAAGATTTTCTCCTCGTTTGTTGCGCCCCCCTCTACATCTCTTTGTTTCATAGTTGTCCAACTACACCACCCAAAGTCATAACCATTTTTATTTCCGAAATCATATTCCTTTTCAGTCTTAAAAAATGATAACAATAGCCTTACTTGTGATGATGTTGGGACTTTTCCTTCAATTTGGCCACATGCTTGGTTGTATCTGCTTGCTTGCTTTTGCTTTTCTTGTATGAAGTAGTACACTCCCAACAAAGAAGCTTGCCATCAAACTGTAAGCATTAAAATCTCTTCAATGACTTATTTGCATACAGAAAATCTACAAACTGATAATTTCTTAAGAATTTGCCGTCTAGAGCATTGCAGATGATTTCCCTTAAAAAACTACAGATAGAAATACAATAATACTTTTTACTCAAATATTATAATGACAAAAAAAAAAGAAATCTTCCAAACATCAAAAATGTGTGTGGATAGACAAAATCATAGCACTTATGAGAGCAAGCCCAACACCAACATCCAATAACGTGTTCCATTTATTATTTAGCTTCCAGCAACAAACCTAGCCCCACAAAAATCTTATGAATATTTTACTAATAATTAGCTTTTATCCTATATTCATAAATATAGGCCTACTTTTTATATTGTACCTAGTAATTTTTTCTTTTTTTTAATAGTGCCAACACATGTTTGAAGAGTCAAATTTCGCCTCATTACCCAAGGAAAATGAAAAACTAATATTATCATAAAAAGTATACAAATACAGATAATGGCGAAGAGCAAGGGAGCTCATCCAAGTAGTTGGCCATGCAACAAGAAGCCTAATTAAGCTAAACAAATAGCTCATTTTGCACCAAAATTTCATAATACAACTGAAGCTGCTGGCTAGTTACCGTGGTTTGGCCTGTAGCAAATTCTCTGGTTGCAATTCCATGGATAACAAATATTTAAGTTTTTTTTTCAATGTTTACTCTTTTTGCATTTCACAAAGATCTCACTGTCCAAACTATTTTTGATAATCTAAAGAATATAGGTCATACAGCTTAAAACAACAGTATTTTTTAAAAGAATGAAACTATGAAAACAAAATAAAACAAAACAAAGTTAATACAAAATCTTTATTTCTTCTACTTATTCACCAATCACATGCACAGAGGTCTTAAAAATTATCATACATTTTCGTTTCTTTGTGAAGCTTTTTTTCATAATAAAAATGGAAAAGTTCATTAAGGATACAGCAATTGGTGCAAACTAAGGAGAAAAGAATCATGCACAATATAGGAAAACAACCAAAATTATGGCTAAAATTTTTAATAAGCATTTCTAAGCAACAAGAAAAGGGAAACCACTAGAAAAATTTGGAAAGTTAACATTACACCACACCTTCAAAGTTTTGAAGATTCAATAAGCTAAGTTGGGTGTGCAGCTGTTTCATTACCACCAAGCTAAGTTAAAATATAAGTCCCAAACAAGTTCCAATAATTTTACTCTAGAATTTTTTGACATACATTAGGATATTTTAACAGTTCAAAATATTTCTAATTTGTTTCTTTAAACATTAAACTGATACTTGAAAGTCCAGAATTTACAAAAATCAGAATAGCACATTTCTGCAATACAAAAACTGCACTTACTGAAACAAACTGGGAAGCTTTCTTAGCATTTTACTGGCTTTATTGGGACCCAACTAAAAAAAGTGCAAACTTATTAGACAGTGGACCCACACATGTGGATGATTCAAAACAAAAAATTGAATAGAATGCAAGAAGAGTGGCCACCGTACTAACTACTTTGCTTCTACAGAAATAAAACTTGAATCAATTATTTTTGGAGATAATATTTAGCCAGTGGTTTACCTTTCTTCATATTGATTCTGAGACAAGACACTGTGTATTTGCCATTCAAATTTCTTACTTGATATTCCCTTTTTTGTTTATTTTACAGTTGCAGGCCTAAGTAAGTCCATAACAGCAATAACCTGTTATCCAAAATTATTGCCACCTAACCTAATCAGAAGACCCAACTTAAAACTTTACATACCTTCCTTTTAACTTCTTCATCTTTCCTATCAAAAGCACACTTTTGCTTGCATTGATCACAGTTAACTGGAAGGCCATATTTTTTCTCTGAATTATGGCATTTTAAACACTTATTTCCTACAAACGCAGCAATTAAGTTGCAATATTCACAGGCTGTGGGCTTCCCATATTGCTTTACATTTGCTTCACACTTCTTGCAAATTGTAGTTGTATTAGCTTTGCTAAAAAACAAACAAACAATAAACTTATAACTGGAAGTATTTTAACTTAAATATGTGTGCAATATCTTAATATATTTACACTACATTCGTTTACTCTGCATAAGAAGACTGCACTTAATCAAAGACTAACGTTAGATGGTCAAACATTATAACTAGAAGGCCTTCATGGCACTTGATGCTTCTGAAACAATCATGTGTTCTTATAACATAAATTTTTAATATTTTAATGGGGTTTTCAGAAATATGCAAGAGGGAGTGTTAGATCTGAACCTAGTTCTTGTGGGAAGAGGGTTAAAATTGGAAGTAATTTTTTGGGGTCAATATTTTATTTCATTTTTCAAGGGAACATGAGTGTTGCAGGTTGCATACATTTTGTTATGTTTATACTTGTTGAACATGCCAACATGCAAGAGTGGGAATACTAAAAATTCTGTAAAATGTACTTTTTATGATTCCGATTCTGCAAGAAAATAATCCCAAGATACTCCCACATACCTCCCTAAGCCTTAGACTTATGTACACCTATGCTTTTTGATTGCATAAAGGTTATTAAGACTATGCATACCTGCCCCCCCCCCCCCCCGCCCCACCCCAAAACAGAAAAAAATTGAAATCCTGGGTTCAACCTTAATCCAAAAAAAAAAAAAAAATTAAGTTATAAATGTCTACATGACTGAAGCATAAATTTATAAACGCACATAGAAAAAGACCAGGGTGAAAACACAGAAATTTTGATGTCTTGTTAATTATAGCTCTAAATCTCGGAAATTTTCTTAATTTCTAACAGATTCTTTTTTAATTTTTGTGATCATAATAATTACATCAAAATGACTGAAACAAGTGCACGAACATATAAACATATAACAACAATATAAACAAAAGAAATTTAACCTCTTGTATGGCTATCCATTAAGGTTGAATACTGAGTTCTTACCTTTCCTGTTGAAATTCAGACCTGCAAAAAGTGCACTTGACAACTGGAAATGATCCTCTACAATCCTAGAAAGAAAGATCCAGAATAAGAAGAATAATATAAAAGCAAAATCTTGTAACAAGAATGTCTCTAAAGCTTGCCTCCATAGTTCAGCTTCCAACCTTAAACTAATCTAACTTAATCAGAACACCAAGATTAGGAATGGAGAGTGAAAAGCAATTCAGAGCAATAAAGGGGGGTATTTCATACTGTTTGAATTAAATTTATTTTCTTTTATTACCCTGTTAGTTTACTGACACTGGAACTGCAAGTGTGCTGTAATTTACACACAGTTAACTACTTTAAAGAGAAAGAAAAATATTCTATCAAAGCAATGTCATTAATTCACAAAAATCTAGCATGGGAGATAAGGGATAAAATATATATTCCAAAATCTAGAAGGGTATCTTTCAATAGAGATAACGCAGAAAAGTTATTTTTCAGAATTGGGAAGGGGTACAAGGGATAACTCTAGGGGGCAAATGCCCCATTTCCTTTCCTACATCAAAGAACAGTGATTTGTTAAGATGCTTTTTAGGTTCAAATTTTAGGCTAAACCATTGCTGGCAGTTTGTAACCCACATGACACGTCCATATGTTTGTGGGCCCTACTGAGTGTACATTCAAGGGTCCTTCTTCCTACTTCACCTGTATTATGGCCCCTGAGAAAGAGGGCCCAGATTTTATTATGGACCTCCCAGGGAATAGGTCCTCTCTTGGTCTGCAGCTCATGTGGAGGTGCCCTACATACCTGTGGGACATTCCCCTATCCACCACTTGGGGATGCACTGAGTGGCATAGAGAAGACCCCAACTGTGAAGTAAACATCAATTGAACGGTTAAATTTACGTAAAAATATCTAGTATAGGGAAGGTTGGGTTTGAACTGGAAATTCTCAACTACTCAGACACCAATTGGTGAAAAATTCGACAATAATTGGTAAGAGTGCCATCTAGCCTTAATGTCTCAAGGAATAATTCCTAGTTTTGTTTATTCATCTTTTTCCAAAGTTAAACTGCAAAAACTATTTTAATTATGTATTTTTTTTTTCCTGGCACTTTGCATATGTTTCACTAAGCTGTAAGTATAGTATCAGAATTTTTCACCTGTTTTTCTAAATTCTTCAGTCATTCTAGAATCATGAAAAGTTGCATTATTTACCTTTCCTTTAATGCTCTAAGTCCAGATGGATTTCTCTGTCAGATTGTGATAGGGAGGGGGGGGGGGTCAGGACATTTTTTGGGTTGAACTGGAGGGCATCCAGGGCAAACCAAAAAGAGACAATCTGATCTCTCTCTCACCCATGAAATATGACTGGGGACTGCAGATCACAACAGGAAAAATCTAAGAGAGGCAGTCCCAGTACTTTTAGAAAGAGGATGTAAATCAGAGCAGCTGCAGCACACTTCAAATCAAGATAAAGAAAAAAAAACCTTTACAATTATCTGAATAAGAAAAAGATGGTTTAAACTGTAATGAAGATAAGCCTGAAGGGGACATTAATGCAGCAATCAGAAAAGCTGATAATCATATAGAGCAGAATTGGCAGATCGTTTCTAACAAACAAGAAATGAACATCTGCAACTATCTTGTCACTGCATCAAGAAAGAATCATGGTCTTATCTCAAAGGATTTTAAAAAGCTGGCCTATCAATATGTTTTTACAAATGAAATTGAAACCCTGCCATCTTAGACAGAACAAAACAGTGCTTCAAAGGACTGGCTTAATGTCTTTTTCTTTTAAAGTAACCCCAAGATCTTACTTCATGCACCAGAGCCTACAAGCTAAGCCAGGGCAAGTGGTTACACAATGTAAATGTTACAAAGTTTTCTGTTAATCTAATTGTTGTCTATGGCAGGCATCAATTTACAGCTGAGAACATATGGAATGTTGATGAGACTTGTGTCCGTACAATTTTGAAATTATCAAGAGTTGTGGTACCAACAAGAGTTAAACAGGTAGAAAACAAGAGCTAAAAGCTCATATGGCACTTGTGACGAGGTTGGAAGAGCCAAGAGCTCATATGGTATGAGCTCTAGCAAAATTCTAAGAATCAATCAATTGCTTTAAAAGTAAAATCAGAGGTTTAATGCCGGTCGAGATTTAAAATAAGAGCTCTGAGTCACGAGGTGCTTCTAAATATTACAAGAGCTAAGAGCTCATATGGCATTTGTGACGAGGCGAGAAGAGCTAAGAGCCAAGAGATCATATGGTATGAGCTCTAACAAAATTCTATGAATCAATGGATTGATTTAAAAAGGAAAATAAGAGGCTTAATGCCGGTCAAGATTTAAAATAAGAGCTCTGAGTCACAAAGTCCTTCTAAATATCAAAATTCATTAAGATCCGATCACCCACTCGTAAGTTATAAATACCTAATTTTTTTCTAATTTTTCCTCTCCCTTTTACCCCCCAGATGGTCGAATCTGGGAAAACCACTTTATCAAGTCAAATTGTGCAGCTCCCTGACACGCCTACCAATTTTCATCGCCCTAGCACGTCCAGAAGCACCGAACTCGCCAAATCACTGAACCCCTCCCCCCAACTCCCCCAAAGATAGCGAATCCAGTACGATTCTGTCAATCACGTATCAAGGACATTTGTTTATTCTATCCACCAAGCTTCATCCCGATTCCTACACTCCAAGTGTTTTTCCAAGATTTCCCCCTCCAAATCCCCACAATGTCAAAAGATCTGGTCGGGATTTGAAATAAGAGCTCTGAGACATGAATTCCTTCTAAAAATCAAATTTCATTACGATCCGATCATCTATTCGTAAGATATAAATACTCCAATTTTCATGTTTTCCAAGAATTCCGGTTCCCCCCTCCAACTCCCCCGAATGCCACAGGATCTGGTCGGAATTTGAAATTAGAACTTTAAAGCACAAGATCCTTCTAAATATCAAATTTCATTAAGATCTGGTCACCCTTTCGTAGGTTACAAATACCTCAATTTTCAAAATTACCCCCCCCCCAAAGAGAGCAGATCCGGTCCAGTTATGTCAGTCACGTATCTTAGACAGGTTTCTATTCTTCCCATCCAGTTTCATCCTGATCTCACCGCTTTAAGTATTTTCTAAGATTTCCGGTCCCCCCAACTGCCCCCCCCCCAATTACGCTTGATCCGGTTGAGATTTAAAATAAGATATCGGAGTTACGAGTCCTTCTAAATATGAAGTTTCATGAAGATCCGATCACTCCTTCGTAAGTTAAAAATACGTCATTTTTCTTATTTTTCAGAATTACCCCCCCCCCCCCCCGCAATTGAGCGGATCCGTTCCAATTATGTAAATCACGTATGCAAGACTTCTGCTTATTTTTCCAACCAAGTTTCATCCCAATCCCTCCAATCTAAGCGTTTCCCATCATTTTAGGTCTCCCCACCCCAAACTTCCCCCAATGTCACCAGATCCGGTCAGGATTTAAAATAAGAGCTTTGAGATACCATATCCTTCTAAAAATCAAATTTCATGGAGATCCAATCACCCGTTCGTAAGTTAAAAATACCTCATTTTTTCTAATTTTTCAGAATTACCCCCCCCCCACCCCAAACTACCCCAAAGAGAGCGGACCGTTCTGGTTATGTCAATCATGTATCTAGGACTCGTGTTTTTTTTCCACCAAGTTTCATCCCGATCCCTCCACTCTAAGTGTTTTCCAATTTTTAGATTTCTCCCTCCCAACTCCCCCCCCCAATGTCACCAGATCCGGTCGGGTTTAAAATAAGAGCTCTGATCCACGATATCCTTCTAAATATCAAATTTCATTGAGATCCGATCACCCGTTCGTAAGTTAAAAATACCTCATTTTTTTCAGAAATACCCCCTCCCCAACTACCCAAAAGAGAGCGGATCCGTTCCGTTTATGTCAATCATCTATCTAGGACTTGTGTTTATTTTTCCCACCATGTTTCATCCCAATCCCTCCACTCTAAGTGTTTTCCAAGTTTTAGGTTTCCCCCTCCCAACTCCCCGCCCCCATCACCAGATCCGGTCGGGATTTAAAATAAGAGCTCTAAGACACGATATCCTTCTAAACATCAAATTTCATTGAGATCCGATCACCCGTTCGTAAGTTGAAAATACCTCATTTTTCTAATTTTTAAGAATTACCCCCCCCCCCCCAACTACCCCAAAGAGAGCAAATCAGTTCCGATTATGTCAATCATGTTTCTGGGACTTGCGCTTATTTTTCCCATCAAGTTTCATCCCGATCCCTCTACTCTAAGTGTTTTCCAAGATTTTAGGTTCCCCCCTCCAACTCCCCCCAATGTCATCAGACCCAGTCGGGATTTAAAATAAGAGCTCTGAGACACAATATCATTCCAAACATCAAATTTCATTAAGATCCAATCACCCGCTCATAAGTTAAAAATACTTCATTTTTTCTATTTTTTTCGAATTAACCGGCCCCTACCCCCCCCCCCCCAGATGGTCAAATCGGGAAAACGACTATTTCTAATTTAATCTGGTCCGGTCCCCGATACGCTTGCCAAATGTCATCGTCCTAGCTTACCTGGAAGTGCCTAAAGTAGCAAAACCGGGACCGACAGACCGACTGCTATATGTCACTTGGTTAATACCAAGTGCCATAAAAATTCATTAAGATCCGATCATCCACTCGTAAGTTGAAAATACCTCAATTTTTCTAATTTTTCCTCTCCCTTCAGCCCCCCAGACGGTCCACTCGGGGATCCGTATCAATTATGTCAATCTTGTATCTATAACTTATGGTTATTCTACCCATCAAGTTTCATTCTGATCTTTCCACTCTAAGGGTTTTCCAAGATTTCTGTTTTCCCCCTCCGACCCTCTATGTCCCCGGAT
Organism: Artemia franciscana; assembly: GCF_032884065.1. Classification (NCBI taxonomy): domain Eukaryota; kingdom Metazoa; phylum Arthropoda; class Branchiopoda; order Anostraca; family Artemiidae; genus Artemia; species Artemia franciscana. The sequence continues at coordinate 35,924,567 of NC_088864.1, read as the reverse complement.
CCGATTCGAATTGAAAATGGAGCATCTGAGACATAATATTCTTCTATATATCAAATTTCATTAAGATCCGATCATCCATTCATAAGATACCTTCATTTTAACATTGTCCAAGAATTCCGGCTCCCCCCTGCAACTCCTTCAATGTCATCGGACCTGGTCGAGATTTAAAATGAGAGTTCTAAAGGATAAGATCCTTCTAGATATCAAATTTCATTAAGATCTGATCAGTAAATTAAAGATACCGCATTTTTTCAATTTTTCCAAATTACCCCCCCCCAACTCCACCAAAGAGAGCAGATCCGGTTCGGTTATGTCAGTCACCTATCTTGGACTTGTGATTATTCTTTCCACCAAGTTTCATCCTGATCTCTCTGCTTTAAGTGTTTTCCGAGATTCCCGGTCCCCCCCCACCCCAAAATGACACTGGATCCGGTCGGGATTTAAAATAAGAGATCTGAGTTTCAAGGTCCTTCTAAATATGAGATTTCATTAAGATACGATCACTCTTTCGTAAGTCAAAAATACCTCATTTTTTAGAATTAACCCTCCCCCCAACTCCTCCAAAGAGAGCAGATCTGTTCCGGTTATGTCAATCCCGTATCTACAGCCTGTGCTTATTTTCCCACCAAGTTTCATCCTGATCCCTCCACTCTAAGCGTTTTCGGAGATTTTAGGTCCCCCCCCCAACTTCCCCTTCACCGGATCCAGTCGGGATTTAAGATAAGAGATCTAAGACACGATATCCTTCTAAACATCAAATTTCATTAAGATCCGATCACTCCTTCCTAAGTCAAAAATACCTAATTTTTTAATTTTTCAGAATTAACCCTCCTCCCCAACTCCCCCAAAGAGAGCGGATCCGTTCCGTTATTTCAATCACGTATCTAGGACTTACGATTATTTTTACCACCAAGTTTTATCCCGATCCCTCCACTCTAAGCGTTTTCCAAGATTTTAGGTCCCCCCGAACTCCCCCAATGTCACCAGATCCGGTCGGGATTTAAAATAAGAGCTCTGAGACACGATATCCTTCCAAAAATCAAATTTCATTAAGATCCGATCACTCCTTTGTAAGTTAAAAATACCTCATTTTTTCTAATTTTTCAGAATTAACCCTCCCCCCCCCCAACTCCCCCAAAGAGAGCAGATCCGTTCCGGTTATATCAATCACGTATTTAAGACTTCTGCTTATTTTTCCCACCCCACCCCAGAATTAACCCTCCCCCCAACTCCCCCAAAGAGAGCAGATCCAATCCAGTTATATCCGATCACGTATCTAGGACTTCTGCTTATTTTTTCCACCAAGTTTCATCCTGATCCTTCAACTCTAAGCATTTCCCAAGATTTTAGGTTCCCCCAAACTCCCCCCAATGTCACCGGATCCGGTCGGGATTTAAAATAAGAGCTCTGAGACATGATATCCTTCCAAAAATCAAATTTCATTCAGATCTGATCACTCCTTAGTAAGTTAAAAATACCTCATTTTTCTAATTTTTCAGAATTAACCCTCCCCCCAACTCCCCCAAAGAAAGCGGATCCGTTCCGGTTATATCGATCACGTATCTAGGACTTCTGCTTATTTTTCCCACCAAATTTCATCCTGATCCATCAACTCTAAGCATTTTCCAAGATTTTAGGTCCCCCCAACGTGACCGGATCTGGTCGGGATTAAAATAAGAGCTCTGAGACAAGATATCCTTCCAAACATCAAATTTCATTAAGATCCCATCACCCATTCGTAAGTTAAAAATGCTTCATTTTTTGTATTTTTTTTTTCTGAATTAACCGACCCTCCCCCCTCCCCCCAGATGGTCAAATCGCGAAAACGACTATTTCTAATTTAATCTGGTCCGGTCTCTGATACGCCTGCCAAATTTCATCGTCCTAGCTTACCTGGAAGTCCCTAAAGTAGCAAAACCAGGACAGACAGACCGACAGACATGCAGACTGACAGAATTTGCAATTGCTATATGTCACTTGGTTAATACCAAGTGCAATAAAAAACATCTCTACTGAGCAAGGAGAAAATACAACACTGGTTTGCTTCATCAATACAACTGACAGACGGATTCTACCAGTATTTATTTCCCAAAAAATAACAAACAGAGAAATCTCAATAAAGAAAAAACCAACAGGGCTATGTAGCCAGTAGAATGAAAAGATAAAAACAACATGGATACTTCACCTGCATCAAAACAAGGCATTTTGAACAGACAATACTCATTTCATTTCGCTTGATAATCATGAAAGTCACCTTGATCCAAGATGTATATCTTTCTGCAAGAAAAACAGTATTGCTCTTCTAACTTCCCCACAACATTGTTCCTACTGACTCCAACCCTTAGATATTGGTGATCTTGGTCCTTTCAAGAGCAGTCTCAAGCTAAAGTTAAATGAATGGCTCCAGTTCAACCCTGGACAAATGTTGTCTTTTCATTAGGTGGCTGAGCTTTGTCTTACACCCTATCTAGAAGTTTTCTCCAGCCAATATCACTTCCACTTTCAAAAAGGTTGGAGTCTGGCCTCTTTACAGAAAGGTGTTCAGTGAAGTAGATTTTCTACAATCCAAAGTGACAGGCTAGACTTACTCAAGACCGAGTAAGTTCAAGCCAGACAAATGCAGCAGCCTTGGAACATGACAAAATTTGCTGGTCTCAAGCCAACAATGATATTTCTACTCCTGGACAATCAACTGATCCCAGTCCTACTCCCAGGCCATCAAACACTAACCTGCAAGGTCAGTTGGCACGAATAACCCCAGAAACTATTATACCTTTTCAATTTATGTTAAATGTTCATGCAATCACTAAAATGTACCACAAAACAGACAGAACCAGGATACTCACAGACACTACAGAAAAAGAAGAAATGACCTGCTGTTCAGCCCATCTTTCTTGTCTTCAAGAGATTACATCCTTGTCAAGTTTCAGCTAGAAAAGTCAACCTGCTGCTTTGTTGGGTTAGTGCAGGACATTACAGAAGTTGAAGCTATGATTAGTTTCATGCACAAGGAAAGCCAAAGGTTCATCTTCCCCAAGGCACAAGGTGTTACAAAGTGTGAAATTTTCTGATATTCTCCAAAGTCTACCAGAGCGTTTTTTCTGTGAAGAAGCCAGCAGAATGCCTCAAAGCTTTTGCTTTGAATTTAATTTCTCACCAAACAATATATCTTAATCAAACAAGGTTATAATTTTTACAGTTTTGTATAACTGCATCCAAAGTAAAGAAAAAACTGTTTTAAGGACAAATTTACTGTTTGTACAGGACTGTAGTATATTTTTGGCATTTATTTTAAATTGTAGGGTTTAAGTCCCAGCATGATTAAAATTATAAATGCAGATTTTGAGAGAATTTAAGAACAAATAATCAAAAAGAAAATCTCAAGTAATCCTTTTTCTGAGAGGTATCTAGAGAATATTGAATTTCGGTTTTCTATTCATAAACAAATGAGGTATTTGTGATTGGCAAATTTTCTCTAATTCAACTCCAACCTCCCCTACAACCTAAAAAGTAGATTGTTTTACCATTGGATCTGACTATATTGTCTTAATAAATATGTAATATGTAAGGTGGAACTTGAACATGTCAGTTGAAGTTGCAGAAACTATTTCCTCAGACAGTTGATTCCACAGATTACGACTCTATGGCTGAAGAAATGACTTCTATGTCTACTCATAGAATGCTGCATAGTGAGCTTCATTGAATATCTTCTAGTACCAGAATGCAAGGGCTGTGCAAAGAGACCATGAAGTGTGTTTTTAGAAAGGATTTTTTTTGGTTAAAATCATATCACCCCTTTTCCTTTGGTATGTCAGTGTTGGCAGCTTCAAACAATGTAGTCTTTCTTTGTATGGAAATTTATTCATGCTGCTAACCATCTTAGTGGCACAACACAACATTCTCAAGCAACTTCCTATCTTTTTTGAAAAAAAAATGTGCAGAATAATCACAGTTCACACCATTTTACATGAGTAGAACCTTTATCTTCACTTTTTTCTATGTTTTATAGTTTTTCTACCACATTTCTAAATTTGTGTGTGTCTATTCTCTAAGTCTTAAAAAATGGGCTCAAACAAATACCCAACCACCATCTAACCTAATTTCTCACTATTTTACTATTACCTTAAATTACAGCTAGGAGCAATCTAAGGATTTTTAATTAGATGGCATAATAAGATGCCATTGATGGTGTTTAATTTGCATTTGAAGACAGAGAAAATGCTTATCAAACCTATGCTTATTTTTCAGAAATTACTTTTTAAAATATTTTACAACAATGAAAGAAGTGAAGAAAAAACTTCTCCCTATGCAAAATGTGCTAACTATGATTTTTCTGTATATTATGAAGTAAGAATTGTTTTCTTTACATATTTCCTTATGTGAAGGGGTAGCCTATTATATAGGCTTATACCCAAAATTCTATTGTTGAATCAAATGGTTTTTGACAACATTTTCCTTATCTACAGTTAAGAGTGATACCATAAATAGCATTCAGACAGAAAAAGTAAATCAGAAGAACCCATCACAGCATTAGAAGTCCTAAGGACAAAGAAATAGAATACTAGAAAGAGTATAAAGAAGAGCAACCAAAATGGTCAAAGACCTTGAATGAATTCAATACAAATAGCATTTACATCATTTGAAGCTTCCTACTCTTACATAGTCTACCAGAGGAGACATAGTGTGATGATTATAGCCCACAAAATTTTCCAAAAAAGAAGTGGGTAAATTTATGGCAGTTCATATAACTGACTTACCAATAAAGTGAATATACCACTTGAAGCCTTTTTTATGTTCTTTACAAATATAATAATCACTTCTACTGTAAATTCAAGTTTGAGCACTTTTTAACCTAACCTAAACTAACCTTATTATGAATAATTTTAGCACTGGGAAAATGTAGCATTATTTTCTTAAAAACAATAGAAAAAGATGGTACTGAGAAAATGTAGTATTATTTTGTGGAAAACAAGCAATAACTCATACTTTAATTGAAAATTTGTCATTTTTAAGAGCACAAAGTGTTTAAATTTGAATTTATGGTAGAAGTGATTATTATATTTGTAAAGAACATAGAAGGAAGCCATTTCTTGGTAAATGTTTAGTTTTGTTCCAAGTGCTCTAAACTGTGTATCACTGCATATAGCAAGATTCTGATGATTGCATATTGTTTCTTTGTCATTATTAGAGAAGTGCATCCAATTTTTAGCTTTCTAAAATCCCCCTCTAATGAGACTAAAAATGCATAAAGTGGACTTGCTTACAGGTAACATTACCTATGGAGCAAAGTGTATTAGTCCATGAGCCCTGTAGTCAGTGGGGTGAGGTCTGTATTCTATGTTTATTCAACAAAGAGTGATAAAACTCAAAACAAAGCCCTCAAACTAGGTTTAATAAATAAATATAGAATAAAGCCCTCACCCTGCTGCCTGCAGGACTCCTGGACTAATACACTTTGCTCTATAGGTAATGTTACCTGTAAGCACAACCACTTTATGCATTTTTAGTTTGCCCCATGGAGGAGGAGGGTCAACCAGAAAGGGATGAGCTTCTAGAATTAGCATCTCTCAGTGCTCTAAACTAAACATTTAACCATTTCTTTAGGCTGCAAGTAACATGGGTTCATTCAAGCAGAATCTCAACAAAGAACAGCTACAGCAGGAGTTCCTATAAAACTGGGAAGCTGTCAATACCTCAACCCAAATCTAGCAAGCAACCTCATCAAACAACCTATTATGGAGCATTACAAGAAAGAAAATCCTTAGGTTTGCTCCAAGCTGCAATTTAAGATAATTTAACAGACTCCGAGTTGCAGTTTAAGGCAATAGGCCCAATAATCTGGGGGAGGGGGGCAAGGTACCCCATTGTGAAGTAAAAATAAATGTTAAAATTCTAGTTGATTGACTTTTGCTCATCTCAGAAAAGGGTTAGATTAGGAAAATGAAACTTTAGGGACGAGTCTAAAGGCTAAAGTATGTCCTGGGGAGGTATTTTGAAGTACCCACCTCTACTCTTTCTCCCTCTAGAGGCCATGACCTTTGATGACCATTATGTTGTTTTGATCAAAATTTCAATAGGTACAGACCTGTCATGCAGGCAAATTTCAGGGCCCTCTAGAGGGAGAAGGATTGGAGGTGGGTACTTCAAAATACCTTTCCCAGGACATAGGCTACTTTAGCCTTTAGATTTATCCCTGAAAGTTTCATTTTCTGGTAAATTTATAGCAAACCATATAATTGGCTTTTGTATAAAGTGAATATGCCATTTGATGTCTTTTTTATGCTCTTTATGAATATAATAATTGCTTCTACCTTAAATTGATATTTAAGCACTTTTTTTTAGCTCTTAAAAATGACAAATTTTCAAAAAATTATGACAGTTCATATAACTAACTTACCAATTTAGCAAAAATACCACTTGATGCCTTTTTTATGTTCTTTACAAATATAATAGTTGCTTCTACTACAAATTCAAATTTATGCACTTTTTAAGCTCTTATAAATGAAGAATTTTCAATTAAAGTACAAGTTATCCATCATTTCCAACAAAATAATACTACATTTTCTCCATGCTGTTTTTGACAAGATAATACTACGTTTTCTCAGTGCAAAGAAGAAAAAACCACAACATTTGGTAAAATTAATTTATCCGAATTAATGTTGGAAAATCAGTGCTAGTGGATTATATAACATTAAAAAATGGGGTAAAATTCTAGTTAATTGACTTCTTGCTATCTCAGAAAGAGTTCATGTTAGGAAAATGAAACTTTCAGGGATGAATCTACAGACTAAAGTATGTCCCAGGAAGGTATTTTGAAGCAACTACCTAAACTCCTTCTCCCTCTAGAGGGCCCTGACCTTTGATGACCTTTAAAATATGTGTCTTATAAAAGTGAAACCCTGCATAATAGATCTTCTGCTTAATTGAAGCACAACAAAATTGTTTTCAGCTTCATAACTTTGCTCAATTCCATTTTATAAGGTTTTAAAGATATGCTAATACATTTCCTAATTTTTGAAAAAACATTGACATGGCTCAAAATTCTACTCAAATAACAGGAATTGCATTTTCAAAACTAAAGGCAGAGAAAAAGCACCTAGTAACTGAAAATTAAGGTAAAATGTTGTTTTGTCAAAATTTCAATATGTATAGACCTGTCATGTATGCAAATTTCAGGGCCCTCTAGAGGGAGAAGGAGTAGAGGTGGGTGCAGTAATGCTTGCTTACAATTGCTTAGTGTGCGCATTGTTTATTTACCCCCAGCTTATTGTGCTTGCTTACAATTGCTTAGTGTGCGCATTGTTTATTTACCCCCAGCTTATTGTTGTTATTTTTTATAGGTGCTTGGGTTTTGAATAAATAGACTTAAAGCAATCCAACGCTAACACTACATGGTGTCAGAAGTGGGATGGATGCAGAAACGCCTAGAATCAACTGGAGCTCAGATAATCTAGAATCTGAATGGACTAAATTTGAAAACCATGCTAAGTTAATGTTCATTGGACCACTTGCCGGAAAGACAGCAAAACAGCAATGTGCATATCTTCTCATCTGGGCAGGTGAACAAGGGAGAGAAATCTTCAGCACATTTGACCTAATCGAGGCTGAAAAAGAAGACATTGATACATACCTCACAAAATTCAGAGAATATGCAGCCCCAAAGAGAAATCAAGTTTTCTCACGATACATCTTCCAAAAGCATGACCAAAAGCAGGAGAGCATAGACAAATACATTACCGATTTGAAAATCCTAGTAAAACCATGCGGTTACACAGACAAAGACGAAATGCTAAGAGACAGAATAGTAGGAGGAGTGGCCAATCCCAAAATACGTGAGAAACTCCTCTCGGTAGGAGACACCCTATCCCTGAACCAAACAGTAACCATTTGTAGAGCATTCGAAACAACCCAAGCACAGCTGAAAACCTTTGAAGGCAGAGAAATCAAGCAGGAAATCGATTCCATTGCCAAAAGTCGGCCACACCCCAAGTCCAAGAAACCAGAATGCTACTTCTGCGGGGGAACATACTCACAGAACCATATTTGCCCAGCGAAGGGGAAGACTTGCTCAAAATGCAGGAAGCCAAACCACTTTGCAAAGGTTTGCAGAAAAGAAAGCTGTACATACTGTGGAGGATGGTGAAGCATTATCTGAAACAGCAGACGACACAGACGAAGTGTTCCTGTACACAATACAGAACAGCACTAGAGAAGATGAAGCATTTGCCGAATTATCCATTGAGGGGCAAATGTGTATAAAATTCAAAATCGACACAGGAGCACAGGTGAACGTGCTACCAGTCCAGTATTACAATAAATTGCCAATAAAACCCAGCCTGATAAAAGGCAGCCACAAACTGACAAGCTACTGTGGATCAGCTATCCCCTATGCGGGAATCAGTCACCTGACCTGCCAATACAAAGATGGAAAGACACAGTCACATGCATTCTACATAGTCAGGTCCAACACAACTCCAATCGTGGGTCTAAAAACCTGCAAAGATCTTGAGCTGATATTAAACATCCAAAAAGAAGGCGGGACGACTAGTCCTCACTCCCAATTGGTAAAGGAGTACAAGGACATTTTTGAAGGAATTGGAAACCTGGAAAACAAATGCGAGATCCACCTAAAAGAAAACGCTGTCCCTACGGTTTACCCTGCGAGAAAAGTACCTTTAGCAATGAAACAGAAACTTAAGGACAAGCTTGACAGACTAGAAGCCCTAAACATAATTGGAAAAGTCAGCGAGCCAACTGACTGGGTAAACGCCATGGTCATGGTCGAAAAGAAGGATGGGAGCGCCCGCCTATGCATAGACCCTGTTGATCTAAACAAAGCAATCCGATGACCGCATTACCCAATCCCCACGTTTGAAGATGCAACAGAGGACTTACACGGCATATCAAACGTAAGCAAGCTTGACGTCCGGTCGGGCTACTGGATACTGCTGCTAACCGAATGGTCATCATTCTACACAACATTTAGCACCATTTTCAGAAGATACAGATGGAAAAGATACCCATTTGGTCTTGTGTCAGCACAGGATGAATTTCAGCGTCAAATGGATGAGATATTTGAAGGGTTGGAAGGCATCCGCATCCTCATCGACGACATCCTTGTATACGGGAAAAGCCAAGAAGAGCACAACAATAGGCTCCGTGCAGTCCTTAAGCGCGCCAGGGAGAAAGGAGTGAGATTCAATAAGGAAAAATGCACATTCGGAATGGAACAAGTAAAATACTTTGGTCACATCATCAGCAAAGAAGGAATCAAACCAGACCCCGAAAAACTCAATGCCATCAAAAAAATGCCAAGTCCAACAACCAAGGAAGAACTCCAAACCCTTTTGGGCATGCTCAACTTCCTATCCTGATACATCCCCAGTCTCTCATCCAGAAACAAGACCCTAAGAGACCTCATACAAGAAGTACAGTTTGAGTGGAAACCACATCACGAAGAATGCTTCAGTGCCATCAAGCGATCAATCACTGACAATCTAGCCTTTTTTGACCACAGCAGCCGCACAGTTGACTTGAAAGTCGACGCATCGAAGCACGGACTAGGGGCAGAGATCTCAACCAATGGAAACATTTGTGGCTGAACAAAACTACTCGCAACTCAAAAAAGAAATGTATGCAATAGTGTATGGATTGAAACATTTCCATCATTACATCTACGGGCGAAAGGTAACAGTCACCACCAACCATAGACCACTGGAAACCATCCTGTCAAAACCTCTACACCAAGTGCACACACGGCTGCAGAGAATGATGATCCAAACTCTGCCATATGACTTGGAAGTCATCTACAGCCCAGGTTCCAACATACCTGTAGCTGACGCGCTTTTGCAACTACACCTCCCAAACACCAACCTCCAGATGCAAAGAGACATCGAAGCTTATGTTCACTCAGTAATGAAGACACTGCCCGTAAGCGACAGCAAACTCAGGAAAATCCGTCAACTGACCAAACATGATAAACAACTCAGTACTCTTCAGTCTGTCAGACAGCATGGTTGGCCATCGACTCGAAAAACATGTCCCGTTGAAGCATCAGCATTCTGGAACATAAGAAGTGAGCTGGCAGAAGTCGACGGAATAGTTTTCAAAGGCCAGAGAATAATCATACCCCAGGTCCTCAGACGAGAAACTCTTACCCAGCTACACGCAGCACATCTCGGCGTTGAAAAAACAAAGCAACGCGCGAGGATGCTGGTATACTGGCCAGGCATGAACGCCGACATCGAATCCTTTGTCAGACAATGTGAAATATGTGCCTGCCATGCCCTGAACAACCAGAGAGAACCACTCATCAACACAGAAATACCATCACTACCATGGCAACATGTAGCAATAGACTTATTTGAATGGGAAAAAGCCCAATTCCTTATCACGGTTGACTACTACAGCCATTATTTCGAATTCGATTGACTTCAGAACCAAACATCAGAAACGATCATTGGCAAACTCAAGACTCACTTCACACGCTTCGGGATACCACAGCAGATGACATCCGACAACGGTGCTCAACTCTTCTCGCACAAATTCAACAAATTTGCTCAAACTTGGGGAATTGAACTCAAGACCTCAAGCCCAATATATCCCAAGGCAAATGGACTCGTCAAGAAATCCGTGCAAACATGTAAAAGAATCCTGTCAAAATCAAAGGATAGCGGTAACAACCCATACATAGCACTCCTAGAGTACTGCAACAGTCCGGTAGACAACCTTGCCTCACCCGCACAGCTTCTACAGAGTCAACAGCTTAGATCCTCCCTACCCTCTACGTACCAACACCTGAAACCAAAGGTCATCTCCAAGTCGGATTTCCTCCATAGTCAAAACGTCATGCAGAGACGCCAGAAATCCCATCATGACAAATCTGCAAAGCCCCTTCCCGAACTTGAGGTTGGAGACTCTGTTTTTGTCCAACAAAAACCGAATGACACATGGACCAAGGGAAAGATAACCGCACGCCATTGCAACCCGCAGTCCTACATTGTCGAAACAACTGATGGCTCAAGACTAAGAAGGAACAGGATTCACTTATCCAGACAACCAACCCCGCACCACCACCCATACTCTACTGGCATGGCCAGCCACAGTGCCGATGATCCCCAAACACCCCACATTGAAAGTGAGCAGATAACAAAAAACTTCACCAGCGAAAGTGAGAAAACCCCAGCTCTACCAACCCCTTCGAAAGTCACCGGATCGTCCCCGGCAGAACTTACATCAGCAAAGCCTACCTCAGCTGAGCCTACCTCAGTAGGGTCAACTGCAGTAGACACATCACCTGTCAGGGACACCATATACTCACGGCTGGCGACCACCAACTGCACACCACAACGCACCAGAAGTGGGCGTGTCATAAAGCCCCCAACGCGACCCGACATGTGATCTCGCAAGCACTATCTTCAAAAGAAGAAGGAAGATGCAGTAATGCTTGCTTACAATTGCTTAGTGTGCGCATTGTTTATTTACCCCCAGCTTATTGTGCTTGCTTACAATTGCTTAGTGTGCGCATTGTTTATTTACCCCCAGCTTATTGTTGTTATTTTTCATAGGTGCTTGGGTTTTGAATAAATAGACTTAAAGCAATCCAACGCAAACACTACAGTGGGTACTTCAAAATACCTTCCTGGGACATACTTTAGTTTGTAGATTCATCCCTGAAAGTTTCATTTTCCTGAACTAAACTTTCCAAGATAGCAAAAATTCAATTCACTAGTCAATTAGCTAGAATTTTACCAAAAATGGATTTATAATGAAAAAGTAGGTAAATTTATAGCAAACAGTATTACTGGCTTTTGTATAAAGTGAATATACCACTTGATGCCTTTTTTATGCTCTTTACAAATATAATAATTGCTTCTACTGGAAATTCAGATTTAAGCACTTTTTGACCTCTTAAAAATGACCTAATTATGGGGTATAAAAAAGGCTTAAAACATTGGTTTCAGACTTTATACTGTTTCATTATAAATCCATTTTTTAATGTTATATTATCCACAAGCACTGATTTTCCATGATTAAATTGGATGAATGAAATTTTATCAATGTTATGGTGTTTTCTTCTTCCTTGTTGCCAAAATTTCAATTAAAGCATGCATTTTTGGTTGTTTTTTACAAAATAATAAGATATTTGAAATTGCAAATCTGTTATAGTTTCAAAACAAATTTGGGCTATATATTTGCACATCAGGGGAGTGGGGGTAAAGCATAGTATACATTAAATAACTAATCATAGCTGTATTTAATATAGGTAAATTTATAGCGATCAGTATAACTGGCATTTGTAATAGTCAGCTTTCATATTTTTGACCAAAAATGCATGCTTTTGTTTAAAATTTGATGTCAATGAAGAAGAAAATGTCATGAAATTGGAAAAATTAATTTATCCATAATAATATTGGAAAATCAGTGCTTGTGGATTATATAACATTAAAAAAAATGGATTTATAATGAAACAGTAAGTTTGAGATCAATGATATAAGGTATTTAAGGTTTGAGACCAATTTTCTTAGCCTTTTTATACCCCATATTTAAGTAATTTTTAAGAGGTCAAAAAGTGCTTAAATCCAAATTTCCAGTAGAAGCAATTATTATATTTGTAAAGAGCATAAAAAAGGCATTGAGTGGTATATTCACTTTATACAAAAGCCAGTCATACTGTTTGCTATAAATTTACCAAGAAGTAAGCTTGAGATCAATGATTTAAAGTTTGAGATGAATTTTTATAGCCTTTTTTATACCCCTTATTAGGTCATTTTTAAGAGCTCAAAAAATGCTTAAATATGAATTTGAGGTAGAAGCAATTATTATATTCGTAAATAGGCCTAGCATAAAAAAAGCCATCGAGTGGTAGGCTATATTCACTTTATATGAAAGCCAGTTATATGGTTTGCTATAATTTTACCCATTTTCCTAACCTAACCCCTTCCGAAGATAGCCAAAAGTAAATCAGCTAGAGCTTTACCAAAAAAAGTAACGTTAGAAAAACTCAACAGAGGGGCAGCTGCCCCCTTGCCTAGAACTGCAACTGGCTTAAGGTAGCCTAGGTCTATGTCATTGACATGAGCTAAGACTAGCCTATAGCGGGAACAGATTTATCAAACCTTGCACAATTGCTGTCCAGGTGATAACTCTTCAAAAGGGTGTCTAGTAAAACACCTAGAACAAGCAAACAGACCAGCCATATCTCGTGATTTTTGTAATTCTCTGATTCGGATGATGAAAATGGGAATGCGCAGTATTGTCTTGAAATCATACCGAATTTTTATTTGAATATTCTTCAGCTGATATTGTGCCATATTCGAACTAATTAAATTAGGCCTACTAAGAAGAAATCGAAGAAGTGTACAAAAAAAATAACCGAGAATGACTCAGAATGGAGAAGAGAAATTGTCCTTCCCATCTATTGATCTAACTGGAAAGCTAATTATAAAAGTAATGTCTTAAATTCTTATGAATTTATTTGTTTATGGATTATTAGTTGACTAGTCGGCTTGTGTCCTGTCATAGGCCTAAAATGATTGATAATGGAAAAAACAAATTCAGATCAGCAGAACAACTTTGCTTGAAGCAATGATAACTTGGCATCTGGCTTCCTCAGTAACCAAAAATTTTCATCTGGTGCCTCAGTTCTTTAGCATAAAAAACTGAGTTTACTGTAAATAATTTTTAAATCCCTTATAGTAATATTTGTCAGTGTTTATTGTAGTCGTTGATACATTTATTGTAATAATATTATTGCTTACTGTATTTCTGGATTAAAATAAAAGTAGTTTTGCCTCTACAGATTTTCATACCAGGTCTTATCATAATCTGTTCTGAGAAAATTTTGGGATTTTGGATTAGGCATAGTTTTTTTGTGACCTTATGTTTTTCAGTAAATTTGTAGCAAATCATCTAACTGGCTTTTGTATAAAGTGAACATACCTTAAATTCAAACTTCTACCTTAAATTCAAATTTAAGCATTTTTTAACCTAACCTTATTATAGGCCTAAATAATTTTAGCAATGAGAAAATGTAGTATTATTTTGTCAAAAACAGCATAGAGAAAACAGTATTGTTTTGTCAGAAACAACAGATAACTCATACTTCAATTAAAAATTTGTCATTTTTAAGAGCTTAAAAAGTGCTTAAATTTGAATTTGTAGTAGAAGCAATTATTATATTTGTAAAGAACATAAAAAAGGCATCAAGTGGTATGTTTGCTTTATTGATAAGTCAGTTATATGAACTGTCATAATTTTTTAAATATTTGTCATTTTTAAGAGCTAAAAAAGTGCTTAAACCTCAATTTAAGGTAGACGCAATTATAAGAGCATAAAAAAGGCATCAAGTGATATATTTACTTTATACAAAAGCCAGTTATATGATTTTCTATAATTTTACCATGTTTTCATAGATTTGTATTTGTGCATTATGTTGTCAGCATTGTCATGATATTTTTTCTTTATTATGTCTAGTGTAACAAGCTTGACAAGGCTTAGGCTACTATATTTTGGTGTTAATAAATAAACATAATGATTATATTAGGCTATGCCTAATAAGACAGAATTAAGACAAGCTAGGAAAAAAAATTTAGGCTACCATTAGATTCTTGGTAAATTTGGTGTAGTTTATATTACTTCTTACAAGTAAGGTGATCATACCACTTGATGCCTTTCTTATGGTCTTTACAAATATAATAATTGCTTTTATTACAAATTCAAATTCAAGCAGTTTTTGAGTTTTCAATTAAAGTATGAGTTATTGGTCATCTTCTGACAAAATTATACTATGTTTTCTTAGTGCTGTTTTCTTGGTCATTTTTGACAAAATGATACTGCATTTTCTCAGTGCCAAAATTATTTATAATAAGGTTAGGCTAGGTTGGGTTAGGTCAAAAAGTGCTTAAATTTTGAATCTGTGATAGAAACAACTATTATATAATTAAAGAGCATAAAAAAGGCATCCAGTGGTATATTCACTTTATTGGTAAGTCAGTAATATGAACAGTCATATATTTAACCCATTTTTTAATGTTCTTTCTGAATATAATAATTGCTTTCCTTGCAAATTCAATTTTAAGCCCTTTTGAGACCCTTTAAAATAATAATTTCATTCTATATTTTTTGGATATTAAACTGAGTTATAGCATTTGTTTCAAACCCACTATTCCATTATCAATCCATTTTGTAAAAGTTGTATTATTCATAAACATTGATTTGTCAAGATTAAGTTGAATAAAAAAAATCAAAACAATTCCACCATGTTTTCTTCTTATTCTGATTGGCCACTTAAAAATTGCCATATCACCTGTATAGTAGAAAAATATCAAAGCCACCAGAAGAAACATGGCAAATAGAACAATGGAAAAATTGTTTTCAAAGAATGAAAAAGAATGAATTTCATAAGGAAATAGAAAGTTTGAAACCAGTGTTTCAACCCTTTTTATACCAAAAACATAGAAAGAAATTATCATTTTCAAGGGTCCAAAAAAGGCTCAAAACTGAATTTGCAAGAAATGCAATTATTATATTCAGTTAAGGCATTAAAAGTAGCATCTAGTGGTGTTTTCTCTTTATTTATTGGTCAATAAATAATTGGTCATAATATGAACTGCTCAATATTTACTGCCTGAATTATATATTTCTTGTGTGTTTTCTGGTTCTTGATTTTGTCATAATAAATTCAGTTTAAGTAAAGGTATATATTATCAGAATATGCAAATAGCCACAAAACAAACTTACCAGTATAATCAGAATTTCATACTGAATTGAATTATGACATTCATTTCTGTTACAAATTTAATTTTAAGCCCTTTACAGACCCTCAAAGATGCTACCTTTATCTCTTATTTTAGATACAGCTTGTATATCTGTGTTAGCAAAAATCTTGTCAAAACTGGTTTACCCATAAATTGAATTGATGGCAAAAAAAAAAAATCAAGAATCAATTCATGGATAGGAAAGCTGTAATACAGGCTATACATTTGGATAAGTTTAGAAGGGTTATGTTAAAATTGAATTTGCAGTGGAAACAAATATCATGTCAAACAGTTTGTGGTAACAAACTGTAAGTAAAGAGCAACCTGCCTCAATAGTAACCAAAACTGTAAAAAATAGAATTTCAATACCAATAGGTATAAACATAATTGGGGTTTTATGCTGGTTTCAAATATACAAGTTTCAATAATTTTAATCTTACCCATCAAAGATTACAAGCCTGAGAAAATTTGCCTGATTTTTGAAAAAGAGTGGAAACCCCCTAAAAGTCATAGAATCTTTATGAAAATTAAATCATCAGATTCAGCATATCAGATAACCCTACTGTTGAAATTTCAAGTGCCTATCTGAAAAAATGTGAAATTTTGGATTGTCTGCCAGACAAATGATCACAGATGCAGGTTGATTTGTTTGTTTATCCCAGGGGTGATTTATCAACCCACTGGTTCAGAATATTATTAGATGGCTCATTTGAGTGGAAATTGAAAGTTCCAGTGCCCTTTTTAAGCGATTAAAAAAATGAAGGGCAACTCCCCTCCCATGCCTTTTTTCTCAAAATTGTCTGATCAAAATTTTGAGCTGGCCATTTTGTTCAGTATTGTTGAAAAGCCAAATAACTATGTCTTTGGGGATGTCATAGCCCTCCCGCAGCCCCTGGGGATTGGTCTTTAAGTTGCAAAATTTGCCTATTGTTTACATGTAGTATTTGTTATTGGGAAGTATGCATACATTTTTTGCTGGTGGGATTTTCCATGGGGAGGGAAGCTCCCAGGGGGTGAGTTTTTCAGGGAAAATTTTACATTGGGGATATTTGTCAGAATTACTATACAAAATTCTTCCTATGTCTTGCTTTCTTGTTTCCATCTCAATTTTACATGTGGAGATGTGAGTGAAACTATCTGGGGGTAAATTTTCACCAGGATTGAATTGTCTAGAGAATAAATCCTTGGGGAGGAGGGATTTTTCTGTGGAGGAGTAGCCAGATTTTTGGCATTATTTAAATAACAATCAGAAATTAAATAAAAAAAAAACAAGTTTTTTTTAACTGAAAGTAAGGAGCAACACTAAAGTTAAAAGAAACATAAACATAAATTATGTATATGAGGGGTTACTTCTCCACAATTTTATTTAATTTTGTTTAATTTGGATTCAGAATGAGGTAAGAGAAAAAGGTTTCATCCTTCAAGGTCTGTAAAGGGCTTAAAATTTAAATTTGTGATAAAAATGAATGTCATGTTTAGACTCAGGATAAAATTATGACTATATTAGTAAATTTATTTCTTAGCTATCTTAATATTCTGTTGATATATACCTTTACCTCAATTTACGGGTAAAACAGTTTAAACAAGAGTGATGCTAACAGCAGTAAAAGAGAATAAGTTTCATCTTGGAGGTCTCATAAAGGGCTTAAAATTAAATTTCTGAGCAAAACAGTTATTATATTTGGAAAGAGTATAAAAAAGGCATCAAGTGGTATTTTCACCTTATTTTTAGGTCAGTAATAATAACTCCAAATTTAACAAATTCTTCATCAATGCTCATTTGATAGTAATTATTGCTATCATCACCTAGCCTCAAAACCCTTACTAATGGGTACAGAGCTTAGGCTATATACAGAGTCAGTTCTAACCAAGTGGTTGACATGCCAGACTTGAAATCCTGTGTTAGACTATCATAATGACAAGGGGGCAAATTTGCAGTTTTCAGCATAGTTTAGCTACCTTGAAAGCAAATATATCACTTGATGTCTTTTCTTATGCTCTTTCATTGATCAGTAATTGTTTATGGTGAAAATTCAATTTTGAGCCCTTAATAGCTCCCCAGAAGATAGAACATTACATAATAAAAAAAAGAGTTAAAAATTAATTTTTCTAGAAACAGTCTAGTGATAAAAAGAAATTTAATTTGCAGCTGATTCAAGAATTGTAATTATTATTTTCCTTAGTTTTAATAGTAAATGGTTTTTTGAAATTGATTTTGTGGGGATGTTTAAAAAAAGAGCAAACCCCCTTAAAGATGACATCACAGCAAAGCTGACATCATTTTTTGGGTTTGTAGCTCTTTTTAGATATTCCTGCAAATTTGTTTTCAAAATAAGAATTTACTATTAAGACCAAGGAAAATAATAATTACCATTCCAGAATCAGCTACAAATAACAATTTTTTCTCACTAGCCTTTTTTAGAAACAAGTTTTTAAACTTTTGGTTACTATGGGCTGTTTTGAGCCCTTTAAGGGCTTACAAAGTAAGTTGTTAAACTGCTAATTTACTGACAAGGGTTTAGATCCTGATGTTGCTCAGCCAGAATTTACCCAGCTCTAAATGGGTACCTGGAGAAATCTGGGGAAGGTAAATAATAAGAGTGTGCCAAAAATGGCTCACCCCCAATGCCTCTTTTCACTTCCTCACTGAAGGACCATCAAGTTGAGATAAACACTACTGGTTTGGACTATAGAGTCTAGTGCTGCATCCTTTGCTCTTTTTTTTTATTGTAGTCTATTGGACCTATAGAAAAGTTTTCTTATTTTTATGGTTTGCTATTGATAGAGTCTTAGATGAGAGTCTTTCTGCTATCTTAAAAAGTACATAAGTTAGGTCAGTAAAACTCAAGAATGAATCCAGGATGTATTGGCTTAGTAGCAAAATGTGCAAATAGAATTTTGAGCACTTAAAGCTAACTTTCAACTATTGTTAGAATCTGAAGTTTAATAGATCATCCATACTAAAATAGACTGAGTCCCAAAAAACAAAATATTTTTGCTTGCAGGATTGATGTTTGTAGTGATGACTAGTGCTCTGTGTCAGTTTTCTTTCAGACAAGTACAGAATTAATTACAGTTAATTGCAGAATGTGCAGGCCAGCAATCCAATCCAGAATCTTGCAATCAGTGACTTTTGCATTGTGTCAAAAACCCTGGAAAGTTGGAGAAAGTATTTCCTTGAAGCTGTAAATAGTGCAAAAATAAGTGCTACTGAAGACATTAGTGTTATCTCTACTAAAATAGTTTCATCCATGATTAGTGACTGCTCACTGGAAGGCAAGACAAGCTACTTCACCACCAAATCAATACACCAGTAACCACTTTAAGTGGAACATATGTGGACCTGGGCTAGTCAAGCAACAGGACCAATTACCTTATGTGATTTGTTCTAAGAATTGTTATTTGGTCCTATTGACTGAGGTTTGTCCTAAGTCTAATAATAACAGGCTCAAAGATTCTTATGTTAAGACTCCAGGCTATGGTTTGGTATCTAACCTAGAGTCCCTGGAATAAAGGGACAGTAGATTAGCACTATCTTAGACATCCTATAGTATATGGTGATTTTGCCTCCCCAGTAACTTGCAGTTTCTTGAATCTGTTTGTTTTGTTCTATGTGATGATAGCAATGAAGCAATAACCAGAGTAGGCCGTATCTGCCCCTGATTGCCAAGAAACCAAAAGGACTATAGCAACAATGTTGATAAATTTACTGAATTACAGAGGGAACTTACTTTTACCTGTAATTTTAACTTCCCAAACCAGATTGTCAATCAGCCAACTTTTCCAGAGACTTAATTTACTTTGCCTAGAGTTCCTATGTGGTAAAGACCAGCTTCAGAATATAAATTATTTACCCCTTTTAGGAAAGAGCAACCATTTGATCCTAGAAGTGAACTTATCATTTTGTAAGATAAAAAATGATTACATAAAGAAAACTTATTTAGATTATAGGGTAATCAGAAAAGAGGTGGAAGGCATAGTCTGGTACTTACACTTCATAAAAATTACATGTCAGTCAAATTTGTGCCAAAGCCCAAAACACAGCCTTTCATGACCCGTCAAATATACAAGGGAAGAAATGGGAAAGGACAGCATTGGAGAAAGTACAATAAAGGTGGAGAAGAGAAACATCATCAAAAATTTTAAAACAAAGTGAGCAATTTTACGCAAGTTTCGAGTCCAAGCTAGCTAATGACAGTAAGAAAAATCCAAAGAATTTCTGGAAGCATGTATCCAGTAAGTACCATAGAAGACAGTCGGTAAAAACATTCTGTATGGATAATGACAGGGAGGTAAGTAGCTTCAAGGATATTGCTGAACATCTCAACAAGCAATTTGCATTAGTTTTTACGAGTAAACCATATGTGCATCTCCCTTGTCGCTTACTGTATGACATCCCTAAGCCAAAACCATTTATTCAACTCTTATCTCCAGTTGTCCAAATATGACTTGAAGGACTAGATCTCAAGAATTCTGCCAATCCTGATAACTTGCATCCAAGACTACTGAAGGAGCTCCTGAAAGAAGTTTTAATATCACTATGCAATATATTCCAGCTGTTGCTTGACTTCAGAAAGGTACCCATAGACTGGAAGCTGACCCATGTCATCCCAATATTCAAGGAAGTTGACTGCACTAGAGCAGAAAACTACAGACCCATCATTTTCACTTCAGTGGTGGGAAAAACTTTTGAGCAGATTGTGAGTTCTGAAGTTCTGACACATCTCCTCACCAATAGTATTCTGTCCCCTCACCAGCATGGCTTTCAGCCAGGGAAGTTGGTTAAGACTAAATTCATCAAGACATGCAACATTATAACAGATAACTTGGATAAAGAATATCCCCGTAGACTTGATTTTGTTGGACCTGGCTAATGCCTTTGACAAGGCAACTCAGACTGAAACTTATGGCTGCAGGTATCTACACAGACGACAGGTTAGACTCAGCACGTTGAACTCTTCTCAGCTAACAGTGACAATTTTTTCTTCAGAGCATGTGATATTGTAAGCAGAGCTTTCCAAGGCACTGTTTTGGGTCCTTTCATTTTACTCATATGCATCAGCAATATGGTGAATAGAGTGGAAAAAAACATCACTTTCTATACTGATAACTCTAAGGTGTTTGGACGTGTAAATCAACAAAGCCTGCGTGGGACCTTCTTAGAATCCAAGCATGGGCACCAGATTGACTGCTTGAATTGAACATATGGAAGTGCAGCGTCCTTCAGTTTAGTAGCAACAACCCATGTCACTAGGACAACATGTCTGATCGCAATTCACTGTCAAACTTGGTACTTAAGACAAGTCCTGAAGATAGAGCTAGGAGTATTGACAGAATACAGCATTAGACTTTACAGTCCCTACTGGTGGTGATGATCCCTATTTCTTGGCTCTTCAGCCAGGAAGTGCAATGGGGGTTTGGGCCAACCATCCTGTGTTTTTGCACATCCTTCCTGTTTACCTTCCCCAGATTTCTCCAGGTACCCATTTAAAGCTGGGTCAATTCTGGCTGAGCTTACATACAGAGTCATGAACCACTAAACTTCCCTGGCCCCTGGCTGCTAGCAGTCTCATAAACAAATTTCTCCTCATATACACCATAACTAGCCACCCCCACAAAATCTTTCTAAGGCTATATTTAAGCCTGTTTTAGATTTTACTCTATGTTCTGTCTCCCTCCCCCATCCGATAAGAGTGGTCCTAGCCTAATTGAGAGAATTCAAAGGTGTGCCATAAAGCGCATAGCTGACCTACATAATCTCCCTTACAACAAGAGAATGGAGTGCCTGCAGCCAGCCTCCCTTCCCACGTCCATTTTCCCCCAATGCATCCATTGAAAATTTTGAGCTAGCCATTTTTCCAAAATAATCCAAATGTCAAATAACTTTGCCTCTGGGGTTGGCATCCTCCTTTTCTCCTGGGAAAGGGCTGCAAGTATTGCTTGTTGCCCGTTGTTAATACATGAAGGTTTTATGGTAGAGGTGGTTTTGTATGCTTTGTAGGTTTTATATACTGTTTTTATTCAATTGGAAATTGAAAGTTCAAGTGCCCATTTTAAGAGTAAAAAGTGATCAGAAGGCAGCCAGCCTCCTCCCCCTCTGCCGTGCCCTTTTGTCTAAAATCTATTGAATCAAAATTTCAATATGAATATATTGTTAAAAAAAAGTCTAATAACTGTGCCTTTTGGGGATTGGGGACACCCCCGTAGCCTCTTGGGATTTAATTTTTACGAGTTTCCTATTGTTAACATGTAAAGTTTTTTTTTTATTGGAAAAGACAGCATGATTGATTCTAGGTCTTTAAAGCCTTAGGGTATTACGAATATTGGGGTGTTAGGAAATGTTGAGAGGGATGCTGAACAGAACAAAAACACACTATATGCTTGCCAGTTGTGAAAAGTGAATATCAGCAATATGCAAGGATTGTTTGAGGGTATGAAGTTGAAACTTTCAAGATATGATGAGAAGATGTTGAAACTTTCAAGGTATAGAGATGTTGAAGAAAAATTGGAGAGCAACCAGCCCCCACCCCTCCATGCCCTGTTAGGTGCTCCCTGGAAAAAAATATTTGATTTTGTTCCAATTTGTCAAAGAGTCCAATAGTTTTGTCTCCAGGAATGCCATGCCCTCCACAGCCCCAGTGCGAGGATTGTAAATTATGCAATTTGCTCATTGTTTTCATGCAGGAATTGTCATTTGGAAAAGCGAAAATATTTGGTTCTGGGTGTATCCGAAAAAAGCCAAGGGTATTAAGGTGAAACTTTAGAGAATTTTTAGGCATAGGCTATACTAAATCTAAAAGGTGCTATGTACACCCCGTTTATCAAAAAATAGGATGTGCAATATTTTAAGATCAACTGAGGGTATAAACTTGAAACTTTCAAAATATATTGATGAGGATATTGAAAAGTGGCTGGAGGACTGCCAGCCCCCTCCCATGCCTTTTTTAGTTACCCTCCCTCCAAAAATATTCAATCAAAAATGAAACATACATCTTGTTCAAAATAGTTTAAAGGTTAAACCACTATGCCTATGGGGGTGACATAAAACACAGTGTGAAAGCTTGTTGTTAGAAGGGCATATCAGCAATATTTAAGGAACACCTGAGGGTATTAATTTGAAAATTTTAGTCGATATGAAAAGCTATCAAAAGGCAGGCAACCAGCTTCC
The DNA here is from genome assembly GCF_032884065.1 of Artemia franciscana. Taxonomy (NCBI): domain Eukaryota; kingdom Metazoa; phylum Arthropoda; class Branchiopoda; order Anostraca; family Artemiidae; genus Artemia; species Artemia franciscana. Next base: position 35,901,641 of record NC_088864.1, on the reverse strand, counting down.
TTGCCTTAAAATATGCTTCCTTCCCTTATCACTGATCAAAATTTTGGAAAAAAACGATTTTTTTCAGAATAGTCAAAAAGTATAAAAACTATGCCTCTGGGATGCAATGCCCTCCCCCACAGCCCCCAGTCCAGCGATTGTAAATTGTGCATTTTTTTTCTTTTTACATGCACGATTTATTATTAGGCAAGGGGGATGTTTGATTCAGGGTGTGTTTGCAAAGGCTAAGGTTTTTGAGGTGACACTTAAGGGAATGTTGAGGGGCATGTTAAACTAGATTCAAAAATATTATGTGCATTCAGTCAATCAAAAAGGCAGATCTGCAGTATTTCAAGAGTGGCTGAGGGTATTAAGTTTAAACTTTTAGGGCATGTTGGGGAGGATGTTAAACAGTGGTTGAAGGGTAATCAGTCCCCCTCTCATTCTTGTTTCAGCTGGCCTCCCTTCACAGATATTTGGTCAAAATTTAGGAATGCTTACCTTCTTCAAAATGGTCAAGTAGCTATGCTTCCAGGAAAGAATAACCTCCCCGGAAGCTCCTGGGGTGAGTGTTGTCAATTACATAAGTTGTCCATTAAATATATACAGGGTTGGAAATCGGGAAAAGGAGGCATGTTTGATCCTAAGTCTCCAAAAAGGCTGAGGGTATTATCAAATGAATCTAAAACACAATATATACAGGATGGTTTTCAAAAGGGCACAACAGTAATATCTAAGGAATGATTAAGGGTATTAAGTCAAAGCTTGAAAAGCATGACGAGAGGAGTGTTGAAAAAGGGGTGGAGGGTTGCCAGTCCCCTCCTTCTTGCCCCTTTAGATGCCCCCCTTAACACAGATAGAAATCTTAAAAAGTCATTTTATTCAAATAATAATAACTATGCCTCTAGAGCTGCTATGCCTCCTCAGGCTTTGGCGAAAGAATGTAAGAGGGACCTGGTTGGAATCCAATCACTCCCAGTCCTAAAGAATAGTACATGAACTTTCAATTTCCATTTGAATCCCTCCCAGGTCTCTCCCCCGGCACTTGGCGCGCAACAGGATTCTATATATAGATTCTCAACGTCGCTTGTCTTCTAAACGCAGACGATTTGATCCTTTTGTTGATGCCATGATGTCCAAATGGACCTTAAATCAGAAGTGGTGCCTTTACAAAAATTACATTTTTTTTTTTTTATTAGAAATTTGACTTTTTCCTCGGCTTGTCTTTTGTCAATATGAAGGACATATCGCCGAATCTTTGTTTCCTTTAATTGTTAAGGTGGTGAGATAAAAACCTCTTTTTCTTCCAATGATTTATCTAGTCCAGGTTCTCGTTTTTCAAAGTTATTGAAGGCATTGACGACTACTTTTGTTTCTTTTAATTGTTCAGGTTGTGGGACAAAAACTTTTTCTTTTGACTTGGCCTGTCTTTTGTCATTATGAAAGACAAATCGCCGAACCTTTGTTTCTTTTAATTGTTTAGGTGATCGGACAAAAACTTCTTTTTCTTCAAACGAATTATTTAGTTCATATTTTTGATTTTTAAATGTATGGTAGGCAATGATGAACTTATCCATGTCAAAATCCAAAACCCATTCATCATTGCTATCATTTTCAATTTGTTTGGTTTGTTTTACCTTGGCCTATCTTTCACCATTATGAAATACATATCGCCGAACTTTTGTTTTTTTTAACAAAGGTATGGTAGACATTGATGACCTTATCCATGTCAAAATCCCGAGCCCAATCATCATCGCTATCATTTTTTAATTTTGACACGTTTTGATTCTTGCTGTCCAGGTTGATTTTCATTGACTCGCTCACATGTTCGGTGTTATGTGTCTTCTAACCGCGTATCTCTTTGCTCTTCATTTTCATTTTTGATACCCCGTCGCTGTTCTAACCGCGTGTGTATTCGCTCTTCATTTTCATTTTTGACTTGCTCTCATGCTTGGTGTTGCATGTCTTTTAACTGCGTTTGTCTTAGCTCTTCATTTTCATTTTAACGCGCCGCCGCTTTTCTTCTAACCGCGTATCCCATTGCTCTTCATTTTCATTTTTGACTCGCTCATATGCTCGTTGTCGCATGTCTTCTCGCGTGTGTCTTTGCTCTTCATTTTCATTTTTGACCCGCTCTAATTGTCGCTTTTGTATATCTTCTAACGGCCCTTGTCTTTTCTCTGCATTTTCATTTTTGATACGTTTTTTTTATTTTTGATTACTACAGACAATTTAGCAATGGCGTTTGCTTTAGCTACCCGTAAAGGTTTTGTCACAATTGAGGGTACAAATTTTGTTTATTAGACCTTCCTAAAGGCTAATGCCTTTTTATAGCTGGTTACGTTCGAACCTGTAGGCCTTATTCAGGTATTGAGTTGTTTTTAATCAAACAAACGAAAAAACTATTTTCTAATTTATCAGGTATTTTACTGGTTTGAACTAAAACATTAGAATTTTTGCTCAGACACCATAAATATTTTTGCAGTTTACATAATAACTTTAGCGATTTTAAACTAAACTTTAAAAAATTTAAACTTTTTCCCATGTCCTAAATACTTTCTATTTGTAATGCTGTATGCGTCATAGGTATAAGAATGACATACTCACTCTTGTGGAGTGTGGAGAACGATATAATTCTTCCAACTTTTGGTTTTCTTTTTTAAGGTTTTTGAATTGTTATAATCCCTTGTGGAGTGTGGAGAACGATATAATTCATCCAACTTTTGGTTTTCTTTTTTAAGGTTTTTGAATTGTTGCAATCCCTTGTCAAAATATATGCAAATATTTTTGCAATTACCAGTTTTTGCTCTTTAAGTAATTTAATAAAAAGCTCTCCATAAATGAAAATCTTCAATTTTTCCACATAAGGGTGAAAAGTGTGACACCGTCATTGCAAAACTGATGTATGTAAAAATGACGTCGCTCACATTTACACTTTTTTAGAATACCGATTGTTTACTAAGCTTCAAACTTTTAATTTTCTTTTCAATGTTTTTCAGTTGTTGTAATCTCTTGTTAAAATATATGCAAATATTTTGCAGTTACCGGTTTTTCTCTATGTAATTTAATGTCATTTCATACTGTATCTTTTCAAAGATATTTGATTATTGAATCAAGTCCGATTTCTACTAAGCTTCAAACTTTTGGTTTTCTTTTTTATGGTTTGTCAAATTATTGTCAAATTATTACAAATGTCTTGAAGTCCCTTGTCAAATTATTTACAAATATTTTTGCAATTACCGGTTTTTTACTCTTTAAGTAATTTAGTATAAAATTTTACATGCATGAGAATCGTCAGTTTTATTCCAAAGTTAAGACTCCCAACGAATTTTTTTTAAACTTCTGTCCTATCTAAATCGTTTTTTTTTTTTTTTTTTTTTTTTTTTTTTTTAGGCCAGAATATACCAGGATACCAATTTTTCCGAAAAAATATAGAGCCATTTTCGAGAAAAATACATACACAATTATTGTTCGTTTATAAAGATCGTATATGCTCAACAATAGTTATTCTTTCAGCTTTCTATGGCCATTCACTATTTGGTGAGGACCAGAGAAAAATAAGTAGAAGACAAATGTTTTTACGAAGTCACCTAATTTCCATTAACTATGACTTTAGTATGAGTATTTCACTTCAGTTTTTCATCTTGTGTTTTTTTTATATTTTTCTAGGCTCAACTAGGCGAGGATATCAGGAGGATTCCAATACATAATGAAGAAATAACATATGATGAACTTGTGTTGATGATGCAGAGGGTCTTTCGTGGAACTCTTTCTGCCAGTGATGAGATTACCCTAAAGTATAGAGACGAAGGTATTCCTTCTTTCGCCCCTTTTGCTAGAAGCTTAGCAGCTTTCCTCGTTTAAAAGCATTAAGAACGAAATAACAAGTATTTTTAACGAAATACGAACTGACCTCCCAGTCAGAATTTCTAGGCGGGATTACAATCTAGCTGTAATTTTTTGTTTTGTGCTCAAAATCTCCCTCTATAAGCAGGACCCTTCCTAGTGATCACATCGAATGCTTGGTCTGAAAACATTCCTTAAAATGAAGGGGTTTGGGGGGAAAGTGTCCCCTTCATGTTTATGTTGAGGATTGTGAACTACGAGTAATTAAATGGCTTAAAATCAGAAGTTTTGGGACGGCAACATCACCTGTCGTCGTAATAGTTTTGTATCTTTCTAAATTTTGTTTGAGTATAATTGTATTGCAGAGGCCACACTTTCTAAATTTTTTTTTCAGCTGATTTCAGTTTACTGTTAGAAAGTAGTAAAGGTCCAACTTCTGCAGCTTTTGTGGATATCATGGATTAGTATTTATGGACGTGAAGTTACATTTTTGAAATCTGTGCATAATTTTTACCTGGGGCTAAAAAGGATGGCTTATGCATGTCCTTGAATCAAAATCTAGAGTGTCTGGCTCAATTTTCTCTCAGTTAGAAATCTATCGCACGTTGTTATGCAAAGCTTTCTTTTTTCAATCAATTAAAAAATAAAGATTTTTTAAAAGGTTCCTCTAGGAAAAAAGAGCCATCTGCCTTCATTGGACAGAGATCAAGGCATATAATAAGTCAAACTTAAAGCAACCACGAGTTACTATAAATGAAACCCAAAACGAAAAGAAATTAAAATCAATGATCACATCAAACACAGTTATAACGGATGCTAGTATGGATGATTTGATGAAATCTAGACCAAATGCTTCAGTCAAACTTAAAACCGAACAAAAATTAGAACGAATGAATAAATGAAACTTGTAACTTCCAAAAATTAAAGCATCCTCCATAAACCGCAAAAGGGCCCAAGCATCTCGTGTGCTTTGTTATCAACTTAGATATTTCACAAATTTTTTGTCTTTATTGAGATTCTACATGTTTACGTGTCTTGTAGCTTTGTGCAAATCAGCCAAAAAAGAATTTGTTGTTTTTTTCTTTAAAAATCTACAAACCAAATTTGTCCTCTAAAATTTTTTGCCCTCATTGAAGTCAGATGTTCCGGTCTTCTTACCCTGCAAGTTTTAATTTTCAATTTTTGCTTCTCAAGTTTCATATGTGTACCATTTTGTAGTATCACGAGTAAATACAACCCAAAATATTTTGTCCTCGTAGGCGTGCGTAGTTATAAACGCCTAAGTAGCTTCAAGCCCATTAGAAGCAAAACGAATTTGTGCCCTTGTCAGGCCTTACAACTAAATGAATGGATTAATACAACATTTTTTTTTTCCAATATGTATTGTCTTCCTTGAGGACCCATTGTCACTGTCTAAATTCCCTCAAAGTTTCGAGCCAATCGGAAATAAAAAAAAACTGGATATCCCTGCCTCACATATTGATGCCGTCATCTTTTCAGCTTCATATTACCTTCATTCGTTGGACCAAGGAGACCTCCCTTGGTCTACTCAAATTGCCTTGAAATCTTAAGCTAAATAGAGAAAGCAGAATTTTTAAGGCCACTTTCAGGTGTTGAATATCGATAAAATCCAACTTTAAAATAAATTACAACCTTTATTGGCTCTATTACATGTCCCAGAGACAAAACCAAGTTTTGTTCCATTTCCAGATGTTATAAATTGACTCCCAATTAGTTTCATCTAAATTTAGTTTACATTTTTTCTTAATAGTGGTCAACTGCCTCTGGAGATTGGAATGTTATTTTCAAGTTGATTGTAGACACAAGACTTATGGCCTTGTTTTTTGTATGTTTCCAATTTTTTAGTCTTTTGGTATCAAAACATTTGAAGTCCAATAACTTTTTTTGGTCCTGATTAAGCTGATCCTGGTCAATCGGAAAAAGTTCCAAAAAAGTTTCAAGATAAGTTTTCTTGCCTTCCCCTCCCCCAACATTTGGGTCTTCCCCTTCTAGGGAGATAACGCTTTTTGTGGGAAAATCAGTTCTTTAAGGGATATTTATTTTGAATCTAAGGACTTAGTGGGATCTTTGGTACAGTAAGTGTTTTTAGGGATATTCAGGGAAAGTTTGATTTTATCCAAACACAGGCTGAAAAGTTCTCATAGATTGTATATGCTCATTTGTCTCGAAAAGCTTGTGTTGCAACACTCGCACATGTTGCGAAAATTAGGGCCAAATTTCAAGAAAAAAAAACTAAAGCATGGTACATTATGATATTCATTATGTATTTATTGATTTAGAAGCCTAGTAATTAGTTTGTTTCTAAGCAATGTCTTTGATTGGTGTAAACTGCCGATATAAGGCAGTATTGCTTAGACATTGCAGTAATTGAAGAATATTTCCCATGGTCATCAACAAATCCAAAGGGGAATCTGTGCTGATATCAATTTATATCGAAGCTATGTAAAAGTAACCGTTTCTAGGATGTTTCCTGTGTTGGATTCTCGAGCACAACGTAAGAGTACTAAAACCGTGTGGCCTACACTGGTGCGTACATCAATCACGTTGTAGTTCGACAAGTTTTGAGGAATTTGAATTAGCTTAGATAATACATGTGGCATGTGTTTCACTTAGTTTTTTTAAAATTTTTGTTTTCTGATTGTCGCCTTAACCCAAGGACACATGATATCAAGTTTGAACTTATTCAGATGATAAAGTTTTTTAACCACGGCTCTTACAGCGGCTGCCACCTCACCACATATATTAAATACTAGCATAGGTTTTCATATTTCTTTTATCTTGTATTTTTACTCATTAAACATAGACTATTCCCCAAAACTGGGTAAAAGGCTTCCAAGGTCGGTGATTGTTCTTCTATTTTGATTTTTAAATCCATTCTTTATTTTCAAGTTTCATTAAGACTTCCAATTGTTATAGATTTTTTTGATCAAAAGTTTAATTTTTTTAATTTGACTATTGTAAAATTAAGGTTAATTAGCCGCACACATTGGGCAAAAGCTTTGGAAATTCAGCTTTTCGAGGCATAAAAATAATCGTATTCCAGTGTCCTTTGATGTTTCTTCAGTTGGAATCGTATTACCTCGCCTTGAAAATCTCCTCCCCCCTGTAAAATTTGCTTTCACTCAGTTTTTGATTGGTGAATAATCAAATTTAAATCCAAGTTATTTTTTTATGTGTAATAGTTTAGTGCCTTTATTTTAAAGCTAATTTCTACCAACTTATTTTTCATAGCTTTAAGAGTGGCCATGTTTCCCATGTATTTCGTCAAGTTTTACCACAACCTTAAATCACCCCCGTCCGCTCTCTTCTTTAGCTCTAGTATAACTCCTTATTAATATAGTCTTATTTCCTGTTTAATTTGAAGTAATAAAAATAACTCGGGCTGGGAACTCAACTTAAAAGAAAATATATGCAAATTCATAGTAATATATATTTAATTATGGAGTTCTTATAAAAATCTTAGAAGAATTTGCTAACACTGACATTTTTAATATTTGGGCTTGAAAAGATTACTTTTTAAAACAACTTCTTCAACTGTATCTTTAATAATTCAATAAACATCATTTTTAACAGTTTTAAAGTGAAATTGTATTCTATATTCTTTCGTTCAAAAATCACCCTTCCCATTTCTCTTAATTTTACCCCCACCTTTTATAAGATGTGCTCCAACTCGTTTTTGACAAGTGAATTTATGAAACTTATTTTTATATCGTGATCATAAATATATTGAGTTTCATCTATGTTGGCGTAAAAGTACTTTTTTTTAAATATTTAATGGTTATTATTTAAATCTTATGTAAATAATATTTAAATCTTATGTAACACTTATATAAAATAACTTACATAGCATATATGTCGACAGAAATTTTTATTTTGAAACATTCAGGTTGTGTTTGGGTGAAAACACGTATTTGCATTTTTTGTCGAGTATATTTCAAATACTTTCAATTTTTGTCGAAAAGGTTCGCAGATCTTAAAATTTTTTTCTATGATTTCCAATTTTTGTCGACCTTATTTCTTTTTTTCGATTTATCTCGCAAAGATTTCACCAATCTTCTATGTTTGTCGACCTTATTTCTTTTTTTCGATTTATCTCGTAAAGATTTCACCAATCTTCTATTTTTGTCGAGCTTTTTATTTTTTTAATGTTGTTAATTTTTTTTCATAAAGACTTCAAAAATGTTCAGGTTTTCCCGAGCTTATTTTGATTTTTGTCAATTTTGTTTGTTCATATGACTTATCATATTCAAATTCGAAAATAATTTGTGGGTGTGTTAAATTCTGGTTTTATTATTTTGACTAGATTAATATATGTTTGGAGTGATAATTTGTTAAGCATATACTGTTTTCGTAAATGTATACTGACGTTTCCCTTTGTGAGTTGCCTGTATTGACTCAAGAGCCTTGAATTTCGTCTTAATGAGTTTTTAGAAGGAAGGGTTAGAAGAAAGAAAAAAATAGGGCTCATGAAATTTAAAAGGTTTTGTTATAAAAATCTGGAAATTTAGGGGTTGGAAGGAAGAAAACGCAGCATTTGTTAAAATGCACCATTTGTTAAGTGTCTTGTTGTCAAAAATTGACATCAAAGAACTTAAATTTTGAAAAAAAGAAAGACGTAATTCTTGAAATGTTTAGTCATAGAAACTTGAAAATTCAAAGGGTTAGAAGGAAAAAATAAGAAATTTTGTAATTTTTGGAAAAAGCTGTGATTCTTGAAATGTGAAAGGTTTAGTTATGAAAAATCTGAAAATTTAAATGGGTTAGAACTTGAAATTCTTAAGAATTTCTTTTTAAATAAAGGGGTTTCGCTATTTCGAAAAGTAAGAAAAAATGTAAATTTGTTGAAGTACAAAGGGTTTACTCGAATGAATTTGAAAATTAGGAGCCTTCAATGAGGGGCTAGTAGACTTATAACCCCATCAAAGATTATCTTTTCTCTTCAAAGGTGTAAAAATACCAGAGGTCAAGATCTATTATTATGAGGCTAAGTAGAGCGGATATCAAGAATAGCTTCTTTAATAGACTCGTAAAAAGTATCAAATAAATAACAAAAATCACAATCAGTCTAAATAAAAATACCCTATAAAGAGTTTATTTCACCTCACCAAACCTAAGGGATATTAAGGACATTTTATTAGATCAGCTAGTCCTCATAATAGTCATATTATTCAAGACAGTATCTAGTTTAAATGGGACATAAACAGAAATTTCTAGCAAAAGTAACAGTAGTTTTCTTTAGTGGTATATGAAAGAGTTTGGTATTTATTAAGCAGATTGTACTAACAAAATGGGTGAAAAACAGAGAGGATTAAAGTTAATTCCATAAAACATAATCTGTTTTCAAAAATAGGAGGGATTTAAAATTTCATACCAAAATAAAATTTATTTCACCTCTCTACGATAAGTAATAGTTGAGTTTGTTAAACTAGTAATTGACTAAAATTGTTAAAAATGCAAACTATTGAATTATTAAGGCTTTAGTTGAAGAAATATTTTTTGTAAGTAATATCCAGGTTCGTAAAAATTAATAAAGGTGTTAAACTATTATACATAAAATAAAGTAAATAAACATTTTATAATTGACCCGTTAAAAATTGTGTAAAAGAGAATCTTACAGATGATTGGAGGGTTTTTGGGTCGAGGGAATATAGCATGCGGTTTGAGCTGAACAAACATCAAAGGACATCAAAATATAAGTATTTTTACCTTAAAACCGCAATTTTCTAAGCTTCCCGTTGTGTTGGGCTAATTATCATGAATCTTTGAAAAGTCAAAAGACAAGAAAAAATGAAAGTTTTAGTTATAAAAACCTGAAAAAATTGAACTTCTTTAGAATGAAATTAAAAGCGAAAAATAGATTAAAAAATACGAATAGAAAAACAGTTATCCAGTGTTGGAAGCCTTTTACCCTGTAATGGGAATAGGCAATGTATTATTGATTAAGAAAAAAGATAAAAGATGTGTGAATATCCATGTTAATAAATAAAAGATGTTGGAAAGCGTGCTGCCTCCGTACGACCTTTTTATTCACACGGCAAAATAAAACTTTATTCTCTGAACAAGTTCAAACTTGAAATCATATATTCTTGGGTTAAGGGGACAGTCAGAGAGCATAAAAAATAGTATCATACAAAAGGTGAAAAACGTCGGATGTTTTATCTAAAAAATTAGATTTCTCGAAAAATTTGTCAAGCTTAAACGTGGCTGATGTACACACCTGTGTGAAGGCATAGTTAAATAACTCATGAAAGGTTAAGACGTCGCATTTGCCTTTCGGAAACCTTTAAGCTCTCATGTATAGACCAAAAGACCAAGCCTAGTTAAAATTAAATAAAAAAACGATTTTTTTTTTTTAATGAAAGTAAGGAGCAACATTAAAACTTAAAACGAACAGAAATTACTCCGTATATGAAAGGGGCTTTTCCTCCTCAACGCCCCGCTCTTTACGCTAAAGTTTTTTACTGTTTTAAAAATAGAGTTAAGAGAAAGAGTCAGACTTTAGCGTAAAGAGCGGGGCGTTGAGGAGGAAAAGCCCCTTTCATATGCGGAGTAATTTCTGTTCGTTTTAAGTTTTAATGTTGCTCCTTACTTTCATTTAAAAAAACTTGTTTTTTTTATTTAATTTCTGGACATTTTTGAATTAATGCATGTTTTGATCTTGGCTCTTTGCAAATAAATAATTGAAACGAAATTTTGCATGTTAATTAATTGCAAGTAATCGGAAGATTTTGAGAAAAAAGGAGCGAGGGAGGAGGCCTAGTTTCCCTCCAAGTTTTTGATTACTTAAAAAAGCAACTAGAACTTTTAATTTTTTACAAACGTTTTCATTGGTAAAAAATATACGTAACTTACGAATTAACTTATGTAACAAACTTCTATATTCGTATGTTTTTATTGCGTATGTGAGGGGGTTCAACCCTCGTTGATACCTCGCTCTTTACATTAAATTAGATTTTGTCCCAATTCCTTAAGAATGACCTCTGAATCACAATGGCCGTAGAGTAAATAGTTGAAATTACTAAAAATACTTTAGCGTAAAGAGTGAGGTGTAACGAGGAGGTAAACCCCTCATGTGCATAATAATTTTTGTTCGTTTTAAGTTTTAATACTGCTCCTTAATTTCAGTAGAAAAAACTTTTCATATTTATTTTTTCATTGTATTTTCAAATAATACTAGAAAATCCTGCGCCCCCTTCATTGAAATTATCTTCCCCCATGAGACGTGTCTCCATGGAAATATCCTCCCACGTAACCCCCCTCAACTCTCCCCCCCCCCTAAACCAGAAAATTCCCCTGAAAACGTCTGTACACTTCCCAGTTACCATTACTATATGTAAACACAGGTCGAAGTTTGTAACTTGCAGTTCCTCCCACGGGGACTGCGGGGAAGTAGGTCGTCCCTAAAGACATAGTTATTAGGTTTTTCGACTATGGTGAATAAAATGGCTATCTCAGAATTTTGATCCGGTGACTTTGGGAAAAAATGAGCGTGGGAGGGGGCCTAGGTGGCCTCCAATTTTTTGGTCACTTAAAAAGGGCACTAGAACTTTTAATTTCCGTTAGAATGAACCCTCTCGTGACATTCTAGGACCACTAAGTCGATACGATAACCCGTGGGGAAAAAAAACATGAGCTAAGAGCTCGTATGGTACTTGTGACGAGGCGAGAAGAGCTAAGAGCCAAGAGATCATATGGTATGAACTCTAACAAAATTCTATGAATCAATAGATTGATTTAAAAAGGAAAATAAGAGGATTAATACCGGTCAGGATTTAAAATAAGAGATCTGAGTCACGATGTCCTTCTAAATATCAAAATTCATTAAGATCCGATCACCCACTCGTAAGTTATAAATACCTAATTTTTTCTAATTTTTCCTCTCCCTTTAGCCCCCAAGATGGTCGAATCTGGGAAAACGACTTTATCAAGTCAGTTTGTGCAGCTCCCTGACACGCCTACCAATTTTCATCGTCCTAGCACGTCCAGAAGCACCAAACTCGCCAAATCACTGAACCCCTCCCCCCAACTCCCCCAAAGAGAACGAATCCAGTACCATTCTGTCAATCACGTATCAAGGACATTTGTTTATTCTATCCTCCAAGCTTCATCCCGATTCCTCCACTCCAAGTGTTTTTCCAAGATTTCCCCCTCCAACTCCCCTCAGTGTCAAAAGATTTGGTCAGGATTTGAAATAAGAGCTCTGAGACATAAATTCCTTCTGAAAGTCAAATTTCATTAAGATCCGATCATCTATTCGTAAGATAAAAATACCCTTATTTTCACGTTTTCCAAAAATTCCGGTTTCCCCCTCCAACTCCCCCCAATGTCACAGGATCTGGTCGGAATTTAAAATTAGAACTTTAAAGCACAAGATCCTTCTAAATATCAAATTTCATTAAGATCTGGTCACCCTTTCGTAAGTAACAAATACCTCAATTTTCAAAATTACCCCCCCCCCCACCCCAATTCCATCAAAGAGATCAGATTCGGTCCGGTTATGTCAGTCACGTATTTTAGCTAGGTTTCTATTCTTCCCGTCCAGTTTCATCCTGATCTCACCGCTTTAAATATTGTCTAAGATTTCCTGTCCCCCCCCAACTCCCCCCTCCAATTACGCTTGATCCGGTTGAGATTTAAAATAAGAAATCTGAGTTACAAGATCCTTCTAAATATGAAGTTTCATGAAGATTCGATCACTCCTTCGTAAGTTAAAAATACGTCATTTTTCCTTATTTTTCAGGATTAACCCCCCCCCCCCAATAGAGCGGATCCGTTCCAATTATGTAAATCACGTATGCAAGACTTCTGATTATTTTCCCCGCCAAGTTTCATACCGATCCCTCCAATTTAAGCGTTTTCCATGATTTTAGGTTCTCCACCCCAAACTTCCCCCAATGTCACCAGATCCGGTCAGGATTTAAAATAATTGCTTTGAGACACGATATCTTTCTAAATATCAAATTTCATTGAGATCCGATCACCCGTTCGTAAGTTAAAAATACCTCATTTTTTCTAATTTTTCTGAATTAACCCCTCCCCCAACTACCCCAAAGAGAGTGGATCCGTTCCTTTTATGTCAATCATGTATCCAGGACTTGTGCTTATTTCCCCCCCCCAAGTTTCATCCCGATCCCTCCACTCTAAGTGTTTTCCAAGTTTTAGGTTTCCCCCTCGCAACTCCCCCCAATGTCACCAGATCCGGTTGGGTTTAAAATAAGAGCTCTGAGCCACGATATCCTTCTAAATATCAAATTTCATTAAGATCCGATCACTCGTTCGTAAGTTAAAAATACCTCTTTTTTCTAATTTATCAGAAATACCCCAACTACCCCAAAGAGAGCGGATCCGTTCCGTTTATGTCAATTGTTCCAATTATGTAAATCATGTATGTAAGACTTCTGACTATTTTCCCCACCAAGTTTCATCCCGATTCTAAGCGTTTTCCATGATTTTTGGCTCCCCTTCCCAAACTTCCCCCAATGTCACCAGATCCGGTCAGGATTTAAAATCATTGCTTTGAGACACGATATCTTTCTAAATATCAAATTTCATTGAGATCCGATCACCCGTTCGTAAGTTAAAAATACCTCATTTTTTCCAATTTTTCAGAATTAACCCCTCCCCCAACTACCCCAAAGAGAGCGGATCCGTTCCGTTTATGTCAATCATGTATCCAGGACTTGTGCTTATTTTTCCCACCAAGTTTCAGCCTGATCCCTCCACTCTAAGTGTTTTCCAAGTTTTAGGTTTCACCCTCCCAACTCCCCCCAATGTCACCAGATCCGGTCGGGTTTAAAATAAGAGCTCTGAGCCACGATATCCTTCTAAATATCAAATTTCATTGAGATCTGATCACTCATTCGTAAGTTAAAAATACCTCATTTTTTCTAATTTTTCAGAAATACCCCCCCCCCCAACTACCCCAAAGAGAGCGGATCCGTTCCGTTTATGTCAATTGTATCTAGGACTTGTGTTTATTTTTCCCACCAAGTTTCATCCCGATTCCTCCACTCTAAGTGTTTTCCAAGTTTTAGGTTTCCCCCTCCCAACTCCCCCCCCCAATGTCACCAGATCCGGTCAAGCATTAAAATAAGAGCTCTAAGACACGATATCCTTCTAAACATCAAATTTCATTGAGATCCGATCACCCGTTCGTAAGTTAAAAATACATCATTTTTCCTAATTTTTCAGAATTTTTACGAATTAACCGGCCCCCCACTCCCCCCCCAGATAGTCAAATTGGGAAAATGACTATTTCTAATTTAAGCTGGTCATGTCCCTGATACGCCTGCCAAATTTCATCGTCCTAGCTTACCTGGAAGTGCATAAAGTAGCAAAACGGGACCGACAGACCGACAGAATTGGCGATTGCTATATGTCACTTGGTTAATACCAAGTGCCATAAGAAACAAACAAACAAAAAAACAAATAAACAAGCATCCGTGATCTGTCTTCTGGCAAAAAATGCGAAATTCCACATTTTTGTAGATAGGAGCTTGAAACTTCTACAATAGGGTTCTCTGATACGCTGAATCTGATGGTGTGATTTTCGCTATGAAGCTCGTAACTTTTGATGGGTATAACTGATCTTGATGAAAGTTATATATTTAAAATCAGCATTAAAATGCGATTCTTTTGATGTAACTATTGGTATCAAAATTTCATTTTTTAGAGTTTCGGTTACTATTGAGCCGGGTCGCTCCTTACTACAGTTCGTTACCACGAACTGTTTAAAAGAAAAAAAAAGGCTATAGACATACGTTTTTAGACAGCCCTTATCTAGTGTATGTCGTTGTAACTTTATACGAATCTGCCAACAAGTTTCTTAGAAAAATTGATAGTTCTTTCTTTTCATAGTCTCTCAGTCATTCAAATAGCTTGTAGACTACTTAACACAGGATGATAACCACTAAAGACTTCTGATGCACTACTGAAGTGACTTGCTGCAAAAGAAAGCACATGAGAATGTATTTTAGATACATTTTCTCATTTCAAGGATGAACTCTTTCCAAGCATAACCTAATATATAGTCTTTTCGCCTTTAAAGCATTGTTGCTGTTACTCTAAAGAAATTGGTTATTTGCTTCATAAGCTGTACTATTTGGGCCATAGCTCTGTGCCCAAAATTTACTGCCATCTATATAATTTTTTTATTATTATACATGAATTGAAGTATTAGTATCCAATCAGTCACCAGGGTAAGTATCATTGATCAGAGTTGTATAATGAAAAGGAAGAAACATTTTTTTTTATTTTTTGGTTTGAATGCAGTATCATGTTTTGCTATTTGTACTATTATGGCTACTCAGGGTGGTTTTCGCTTATTATTTTAACTTCCTGAAATTTTGTAATTTTTGATGGTAGAAACTAAGGTTTGTCGGAGGTTTTCCTGCTTTACTCTTTGAAATCGTTCCTATTTTGTGTTTTTCAGTCCTGTTTTCAGATTCATAGAAGTATGACAGTAGTTTATGCTTTGTAATGGAAGCATTACCATTTTTTATTTTATTAAGTTGGGACTCATTATTCACCATTTGTAGTTCTGTTTTTCAAAATGTCGTTAATAAGTTTTTTTCCACTATTTTTTATCCACTATTTTATCGTTGGTGTTCTTTATTTCAGATGGAGACATGATAACAATTTTTGATAGCTCTGATCTGGCTTTTGCCATTCAATGTAGTAGAATTCTTCGTCTTACAATTATTGTCAAGAGGGTCGATGACACTGCGTCTTTAGTATCCTTAGATTCTCATCAGGTGAGTCTTTTATACATGTATATATATATATATATATATATATATATATATATATATATATATATATATATATATATATATATATATTGCCGTGAATGTCCGAAATCTGTTGAATGTCAACATTCACTGGTGATTGTTAAAAAAATGGTCTTTTGGTGTATGTCCGAAATATGTGTTAAATACCCTTATTTCTGACTTTCACCAGAGAATGTCGACATCTACCATGCACTAATAATGAATGTTGAGCATTTCTGAGGTTTATATATTCTTCTCCGTAATTCAGTCGCGATACGTTTTTCGTCGCTCTTTCTGGGAGGAAGGACTAAGAAAGTAAAACGCACAGTACATTTTTAATGTGAAAAGAAAATAATAGTAATAAAAAAATTCATATAGCACTAATTTCGGATATGGCTTGATTGTTGAATCCTCTACCATTATTTGATTGCGATATTGCTGGAGTACCAAATGTTAAAAATATTGAAAGACCGTGAAATCCAAAAAATTATGTGATTCAAATCTTGTTTATTACAACAACTTAAACTATTATGATACTTCGAATGGCACAGAAGGTCCTTGTTTTTGCAAGTGCATTTGTTTGTGGAACGCTTCTTTTTGCAATGAAAGCGTATATAGGCTTGTCCACCGTTTCTCGAGTTAACTGCAGCTGCTTCTCTCAGAGAAATATCTTACAAGTCAATCTCATCCATAGAAAGTTACTTTTTTTTATAAATTACAACACTTATTAAGTGTGTAAAGCTGCTTGAGGGTACCACTTTCATTTGCAAATTGGTACCCAATATATATATATATATATATATATATATATATATATATATATATATATATATATATATATATATATATATATATATATATATATATATATATATATATATATTATTTATATATATATATACATATTGGGTGGTCTCCCCTCCTTGAAATATTTTACGTAGGTCTATTGCTGCTTATATTCTAAAATGATGTTTGTTTTCTATTTACTGTTAGCTATAAAAATATTGTATGTTAGACTGATTATTCAATGTTGATGGAACTTGAAACCCTTGATTAAGCGTTTATCTTCCTTCGGACCTCCTGACTTAAAATAAAAATTGTTTCACAACTGTGGATATCCAGATCCTTAAAATCCGTACAATCAAATAGAAAATAATGTTCATGTAAAATGAAAAAAAAACTGTTGTAGACCTTGCCCGTCTTTTCACCTTTTTTCTCTTTTATATATGGATTTACCATTCCCTTAGTGTCCGTGAAACATTTGCCTGCATAAATTCGCATAGGCCTACACATGAATGGAAGGAAACTGCTTGAAAAAGTTGCCGTCGGTGGAAGTTGGAACATGCCATCGAAATATCTCTTATTTTCAAATAATTTTCAGTTTTGTGATCTATTTGTCTTGCTTACGACATACTCTTCCCCCTTATATTGGTGGTTCTATGATGAAGGGGATTTTCTAATATTTAATTTGAGGGTACATTGATTATGCAGAGCTTTGCTTAACAGTTCATAAAGGATTAGATTTTTAATCTCTTGTTGGTTTTTAATTATCAAACTGTTGAAGGGTTTAAGATTTTTAGTTGGTTTTTACCAAAATTTAAACCAAATCCATTGTTGTTAAAATATTTTCTTCTTTTTTTCTTCAATTTCTATACTGCACACCAATAGTCCCCAAAATAGGTATCCCAAAAATAAAGATATACTCTGCAATCTTGATATCCTTTCAACCAAGGATACTGAATTTTCTTTTGTGATAGAAAACCATTGAACTCAACAAGTAATATTTAAACTTGAAATGCTTAAATAGTCAAATGTATTCCTATAATAGTATATTTTCCGTTAAATGGTTAATTTTGAAGCTTTGGTATAACTCTGTAACTAGTCATAAAGACAGAATACCCTCCCAAAAAAAAACATTCCCTAGAAGTTTTTAGCTTAAGCCCCTAGCAGCCCTTCCCCCTAAACACAGATTGCTAAAACTTTTATCTTTCTGGGCTGAAACGAATTGAAAAATACACGGGATGTATAGCTTTCCAGAAAAAAGTTTTTTGATAAGGTCTTCGATAAGCAATAATGTTCTGTTCAAAATTGAGCTTCTTTGAGTATTTTTAACCAATTTCCTGTTGATAGTGTTTTATGTGTAACTAATGAATAAAAAATGTTTGAATGAGCGGAAAAGGGAAAGACCTAAAAGTATGAAAAAACCGATAGTGCCGTAACCCAGACACACAAGTGCAATTTCCCTGAGAAGAACTATTGGGTATCATATGGTCACTTATTTGATTTTTATTGTTTCGTGTTTACTATATCTATATTCGTATCCAATTTGTGATTATTTTGGATGTTGTGTTAATTGGTTTAAATTTATATTTTATTTGGTATATCCACCTTTTCACCATGATCTGGTTTGCCATCTATTATTCTGCACACACTCTTTATTATTTTTAAATAAATAAGTTTATGTATGTCACACTTTTGCTTGTACTATTTTAATCATCCTTTGCTGTTGTTTTTTGTGTATTTGTCTTTTTTTTCTGTTTTGTTTTTTTCTTTTAGTTTCTCTCATGCTTTTTTAGTTTTTCACAGATTTTTATGGCACTTGATATTAACCAAGTGACATATAGCAATCGCAAATTCTGTCGGGAGGGGGAAACCTAAAATCTTGGAAAACACTTAGAGTGGGGGGATCGGATGAAACTTGGTGGGAAAAATAAGCACAAGTCCTAGATACATGATTGACATAACCGGACCGGATCTGCTCTCTTTGGGGTAGTGGGGGGGGGGTTAATTCTGAAAAACTAGAAAAAAGAGGTATTTTTAACTTACGAATGGGTGATCAGATCTCAATGAGATTTGATATTTAGAAGGATATCGTGTCTCAGAGCTCTTATTTTAAATCCCGACCAGATCTGGTGACATTGGGGGGGGGGGTTGGGAGGGGGAAACCTAAAACTTGGAAAACACTTAGAGTGGAGGGATCGGGATGAAACTTGGTGGGAAAAAAATATATTTAGAGGAACCTCGTAACTCAGATCTCTTATTTTAAATCTCAACCGGATCCAGCATAATTGGGGGGGGGTGCAGTTGGGGGGAACCGGAAATCTTTGAAAATACTTAAATCGGTGAGATCAGGATGAAACTGGATGGGAAGAATAAAAACCTGTCTAAGATACGTGACTGACATAACCAGAACGGATCCGCTCTCTTTGGGGTAGTTGGGGGGGGGGGGGATTAATTCTGAAAAATTAGAAAAAAGAGGTATTTTTAACTTACGAACGGGTGATCGGATCTCAATGAAATTTGATATTTAGAAGGATATCGTGTCTCAAAGCTCTTATTTTAAGTCCCGACCGGATCTGGTGACATTGGGGGGGGGGGAGTTTGGGGTGGGGGTGGGGGAACCAAAAATGATGGAAAACGCATAGATTGGAGGGACCGGGGTAAAACTTGGTGGGGAAAATAAGCAGAAGTATTAGATACGTGATTTACATAATTGGAACGGATCCGCTCTATTGGGGGGGGGTTAATTCTGAAAAATTAGAAAAAATGACGTATTTTTAACTTACAAAGGAGTGATCGGACCTACATGAAACTTAATATTTAGAAGGACCTTCTAACTCAGATCTCTTATTTTAAATCTCAACCGGATCCAGCGTAATTGGGGGGGGGGGCAGTTGGGGGGTGGACCAGAAATCTTAGAAAATACTTAAAGCGGTGAGATCAGGATGAAACTGGATGGGAAGAATAAAAACCTGTCTAAGATGCGTGAATGACATAACCGGACCGGATCTGCTCTCTTTGGTTGAGTTGGGGGGGGGGGTAATTTGAAAATTGAGGTATTTGTAACTTACGAAAGGGTGACCAGATCTTAATGAACTTTGATATTTAGAAGGATCTTGTGCTTTAAAGCTCTAATTTTAAATTCCGACCAGATCCTGTGATATTGGGGGGATTGGAGGGGGAAACCGGAATTCTTGGAAAACGTGAAAATTGGCGTATTTTTATCTTACGAATAGGTGATCGGATCTTAATGAAATTTGATATTTAGAAGGAATTCATGTCTCAGAGCTCTTTTTTCAAATCCCTACGAGACCTTTTGACATTGGGGGAGGGGGGTGGAGGGAGAAATCTTGTAAAACACTTTGAGTGGAGGAATCGGGATGGAGCTTGGTGGATAGAATAAGCAAATGTCCTTTATTTGTGATTGACGGAACCGTACTGGATTTGCTCTCTTTGGGGGAGTCTGGGGGAGGCGTTCAGTGATTTGGCCAGTTTGGTGCTTCTGGACGTGCTAGGACGATGAAAATTGGGAGGCGTGTCAGGGAGCTGCACAAATTGACTTGATAAAGTCGTTTTCCCAGATTCGACCATCTGGGGGGATAAAGGGAGAGGAAAAATTTGAAAAAATTAGGTATTTATAACATACGAGTGGGCGATCAGATCTTAATGAATTTTGATTTTTAGAAGGACATCGTGACTCAGAGCTCTTATTTTAAATCCTGACCGGCATTAAGCCTCTTATTTTCCTTTTAAATCAATCTATTGATTCATAGAATTTTGTTAGAGCTCATACCATATGATCTCTTGGCTCCTATCTCTTCATGCCTCGTCACAAGTGCCATATGAGCTCTTAGCTCTTGTTGTATTTCTTTTTCGGCTTATTGTATTTCCATTTTTGTGCATAAGGCAGCCTAGAAGAGATATTTCAATCTCTGCTGAAACCTTTTTAGGTTTTTCTTTTCTTCTACTTTTGAAATTGCCTTATTCCGTTTTTATTATTTTTATTATTACTTGTTTTGTTATTATTCTTGTATCTATTTTCTACTACATTGTTTCGGCGGGATTACATTGATTGATTTCTTGTGAAGATCGTTCATAAAAATTGTTAAGAACAAAATATTGTGCAAAATATTTGGCTTTCCTAAAATATTTACGTAAGACTGTAAACTATGTTTTAATTTGTGGATATACCTCCTGCTTGGTATATCCAAGCCGGTGAAAAATGGATTTATTATTTTCAGTTTTTTAGTTGCGACAAATGAACACTTGAATGCTTTAACGCTTAATTTTAGGTTCATTTATTAAGGAAGGAGTTAGCCGGTCTACGAGACAAAGTGAATTCTATGCTTGATAAGATTAGTGTTGCCCCTTCAGAGAAAAAGGAAGCTGGACTTGCTGTTGGTGATTCAGAGATGCCCCAAAGTAAGTATTGACTGACAAAGCTTTGTGTTGATTTGTAAGAAAGTGAATTAGAGCCATGAGATCTTTTACGCTTTATAAGATGCATGAATGGAAGTTTATCTAAAGAAAGTAAAAGTTATCTTTTTACATTACTGGATAGGTACCTTTGCTGTGCTGTAAGCGAAAGCTAGGCTTTCGCTTAAAATTGTCTTAAATTAGTTGGCTTTCACTTAAATTTATCTTAAATTAGTTTATAGAAAACTCAACTTGGCTCTTAAAAATAAATTACACTAATGATATGCTACTAATTAAGGATATATGACTTTCAACCTGTCTTGTACTCATTATATTTTTCGTCAGCTTCAGCTTTAGTCCTCTATAAATTGAAGACGATATAAAGACTGGTATTATACAGTATACTATGGCTCATTTCAAATAGGAAATAGGTCAAAAGGTGGATTTTCCAGGATATTGACTATCCAGAAGACTTTTTGGTGAGATGTTCCCTGACCTTCCCCAGTGACAGTAATCAAAGCAAAATTAGTATAAGATATGATTATGTATTCTAGTGTTTCTACTACCGTTCTACTCTAGCTCAGTGTTTCCCCTTCTATCGATTTTTCGGAGGATCTACCCAATTTCTCATCTATCTCCCGACAAAAAAGGAAATATATAAAAAATTTCCAGAAAAAATAAACCTCAAAAATGTTATTTTGTTCTATCCGTTGTTTCATGGTTGTTGTCTGTGGTCCTTTAGAGAATTTTTGGGGGCAAATGAACACAACCATATCATAGGCACTTGAGGCAATACGATTTGAATTTGTTTGCACGTGTATGAACATTGGTCACTATCCATTCCACAGTGGTGTTGTTTTCTGTTTTTGATCCTTCAAATTAAATTCCGTTTAAAAATTCTCTGAAGATCCTGAAAAAAGATGGAGTTCCATTGACCAATTAGATTGGTTTCTGCTGTGACACTGCAAACGTTATGATGGGGGTCCATCACTCCGTTTCTTCATTTGTAAAGAAAACACCCATGGGTTACTGTCATGAATTGTAGTTGCCACCAGATCCATCTTGTGGCATTTTATGCATGTGCAAAGCCTCCAGAAACATAGGAAGATCTATAAAGGATTATTCATATTAATTTTGCAAACAGTGTAAAACGAGTTAGTGGTTTTGGAGAGACCCAGGATTTTTACAATATGGACCTGCTGAAAATTCTTGCCCATGGACAAACAAGATGGCTCTCAGTTCATACTTGTGTAAGAGGGATTCTTCTGTTTGGGAACTTTATTCAGGAATTTAGTATTTGAGGACCCTACGTATGGAAATAAGCTTGTAAGTATAAAAAAAACCCGCTTATGAAAGTCGTGATAATGTGTATGGAGTACATCCTTGGACTATTAACAGAGTTTAGTACGATGTTCCTAGCAAATACGCCTCTGTTTCATATTTTGAAAGAAGACAGTAAAACTGTTTGTCAAAACTCGAAGACTTCGTCGTGAAATTCCATGACCGCCAAGCATGTTCAAGAAAAGGGAATGACCCTGGATCCTGAAAATATTTCCCAGCACCTTCCTTTGAAAAATATATACCTCGTCTTAGATGTGGCAGAAAAAATTGCTAAGTTGACCAGTGACGTGGAAGCTAGTTATCAGCCAGAGTACGAAAAAAATCTAAAAGTCGAGACAGAAAAAATTTATTAGTCAGCTCGCGAGTTTTATAAAGAGGTTATCGTCCACATAAAAAAGAGATTCAGTTACTGATGATATCTATGAGGTGTAGTTTTATTGAATCCGTAAATGCTAAGTCACTAAACCCACCCATCCTTGTCCCATACCTAAGACGGTACTCGTTGCCAGGGTGACCGAGAAGTGCCGTTGACAAAGAATGGCAGGAACATTCAGAGAGTATCAAACACGATGAAAAAATGACTGTGACATCCGTGGATTACTGGAAACCTGCTTTGAGTACGAGGGACCACCGTGGAAACAAACGGTTTCAGAACTAAGCAAAGTTTGAACAATACTTGTTTTTCTTAACATTTAAAAAAAATAGCTTCAGAAAGACTGCTTAGCTTACTCGAGGAAGTAAAAACAGACAGAAGGAATCGTTTGGCAACGTTAACTCTGGCTTCCATAATTCATACGATACTTGGAATGTAACGAGCCAGAGTTACCGCAGACACACTGACGGTTGACCAGCCCCTCAGAAAAAGGCTAAGAGTAGTAGTAGCGTCTGCCAGCGCTACTGAGTTACAGCGTGATCAGATTAGAATGTACACACTAAAAGGCATGCGATAGAAACAGATTAGCTGCGTACGTTTTCGTTGTTTATCTCGTATTTTATCTTTTTCGCATATTGGCTTTCTTGTTTATTTTTTAAGAGCAGAACGCTGTTTTCCCTTTCTGTTTAAGCTCTTTGTTTTCTTCGTTTTCCTACCTTGATTATAACCATAATAGCGAAACAACAGGTTCTTTAAGCTCTTTAATTTAATTAATTAATTCACAATACAATTCAAAACACAAAGACATAATAGCAGAACGAAAAACGGATGATGAAACTCCGTTTTGCTTCCCGTCAGTCTTTTAGAGTGCGTCCTTACTGCTTTTCTTAGTTTGGTCTTAAACAGCGGTGGGAGATGGATGGCGGAAACGAATGTAGATATTCCTTTGTTTTAATGAATGTAATGCTGTATAGGTATTTGAACGTTGTGTTGATTTTTATACTTTTTTGCAGTTATATGGATATTAATGAGCTGCGACTTTGCGTTTCCCTTTATCATTCGTGAATAACTATTTGGGAATGATTGTAAAAAAAAGTTTGTCCGCTTAATTCAGACTCAATGGTTAAGGACCGGGTGTTCGGAATTCATCCAAATTTTCTGTCACCCTCCTAAACTTAGCGGGCTATAGTCTGGAGCCTGAAATGGTGAGAAAAAGTAGGATTGATGAATTCTTACTGAAAATTCTTCCGAACCCTGAGAGCCATCTACCGATTTTCTACCAAAATTGCCAAGGTTTTACAGATTGTTTGAAAACAAAAGTGGAATCACTGCTGGAGCTACTACTACTGAATGCAGCCATTGAATATACCTGCATTGTGCCTAGAAAGTAGGCTCTGCCGGTTTGTCGGTGTCTTGGAAAATCCTCCTTTGTTAATTACGGACCGAGACAGTATGGCTTGGGACAGTGTTGTTAACATGGCAGGAATCCTTGATAGGATTTGAACATATGTAACAGGCGGACAAGAAATGGTAAAAACTGACAGGATATAATCACTTTGACAAGTTTAATGCCTTATTTGAATGAAATGTTGTTCGTTTAAGTGTTTCAGAAAGTTCTGCATCCCATCCAAGATCCCAAGAGCAAACCTGGATCTTAAGAATGGTCTAGGCTTATGGCTCATCCTTATGCACTACCCCATTTTAGTGAAAGTTCAAAGAGACCTTTTCCCTGTTGGCCAACATAAAAACCAAAGTCGATAATTGCCTGGATATTTAGACTGTCCGTGCGTTTATGCATACGAACCAACTTATGTGCTAATCTTCAAACTTTTAATATTCACGGAACTTTAACAGAAAAAGCTGTCCCGGAGAACTTGTCACTTGGGAACTTACCCTTTGAATGCTTATCCCGTATGAAGTTGCCCTGGGGAAACTCACCCTTAAAGAACTTATCTGAAAAACTCCCCCTCCCCAAACATTCACCAGGAATTTTGATTTCCATAAAATTGCCCCGAGAAAAACTCCCTACCCTCCCGCCCTCGAGAATAATCCCTCTCAATCCTCTCTCGTTATACTTGTTCCAAAGGAAAAAGTGGCTCTTGAATACTTGCCTTAAAAGTTGTATAACCAAGTTATCTTACTAAAAATATTTTAGCACATAAAAAATGGTCTTAAATTAAACAGAATAAGGACTGAATTGGCAAAATCTTATTAAAGACTATTTAGCGTCGCCAAACTGTGTCTACTGCTCTTGATGCTTGAGTTGGGAAATGAAGTTTTCTAAAAGCTGAAAGGATGACTCTCGAATTTGTTAAGTCATCACATAGAAACAATGTGCTTTTACTTGATTTAAAAGAACTTTTCCGAATGAGGAACATCTTGGCATTAAGAACAACATTAAAATTGAATATTTATGTTTGTAGTTTTTGAGATGATGAGCAGGGTTCTTCATGAGCATCACCATACTACTGGCAACACTCTTTTGGAGTTAGTCCAAGATTAAACTAAGGCTCTTGCTCAGACAACCCAAATCAGCAAGTTATTGCACCGGCATTGTCAATATCAATGAGAATGTCGTCATTCGTCTTCCATCGTCAAACATTATATTCGTTTATCTATCCACGAACAAGGTCAAATCAATCTTGCGCCTCCTGCAAAGCTATCTAATCAAGGAACAATTACTATTCCTGAAGAGAATCAAATAACAATTAATATGTAAGATTTTTGGTTTTTGATAATAGGGTCGGAAATACAAACATACTGATTATTTTTGCAACTAAAAAGAATACGGACATCTACAAGTATTTCATGTATTGGTTTTTAATATAATATTTAGGATAGCTTGGAACCTAGCTCGTTTTAAAAACGGGTCTGTCTGAATCTCAGACTTAGCTTATTTTTGCACTGACTCTGAACGAAATTCGTTTTTGCTGCGTGTCAGCTTGAACAGCTTGAACCCATACCGTGACCACCCATCCAAAACGATATTTTGATCCATTTGACCTAGAGGATAATCCCTTAAAGTTTCAAGTCAATTTGCACACCCACAATCAAACAAGTCTATTTTGAGAAAATTTGAAACTTACATATTTTTCGGCCCTTGTTCCAGAGGCTTTTGGGGTCATGTCATCAACGGAGACATATTTATTGGCTCTTCTGATTATTCTGAATGAAATGGATGTATCAAAATTTTGATTTGATGTCTTTGGGAATTAAAGTAGGCTGGATACCAAAAGAGGCATAGTGCACTGGAGGGGGGCTGGTTAATCTCCGATCACTTTGGACTTGAAAAACGGCACTATAACTTTCAGTCTATGACCGTATGAGCCCCCTCTAAAGTTTTTACGACCGTACCTTCCATGCGAAGTGGCCTGAGAAAAAAAACAAATACATAGAAGCCACTTCGGTCTTTGCTGATTCCATATTGCGATCCTACATCTATTATTTTTACTCATAGATTCTTTAGAATTCGTGTCTTCTTTTTTTACTCAGTTTTGTTTCTTTTAGATACCCATGCAACGCAGCGACAATCAGGGCCAACTCCCAAGGAATTTGATCCACTTCAAACTCAGACCTTAAGCCAGGGTAGCGATAGACCTCCATCAAAAGCTAGTCGAACGGAATCAGTGAATCAGG
Organism: Artemia franciscana; assembly: GCF_032884065.1. Taxonomy (NCBI): domain Eukaryota; kingdom Metazoa; phylum Arthropoda; class Branchiopoda; order Anostraca; family Artemiidae; genus Artemia; species Artemia franciscana. Next base: position 35,875,481 of record NC_088864.1, on the reverse strand, counting down.
GACCCCCTTCTTCTTATTCTGCCAACGAAGGTGATTGTGAATTGTTGTTAATATTTAAGACTTCAGTGTTTTATCAACTTGTTCTTTTGCAAATTTCCAGTATTTTATGTTTTTTTTTTTATTATTATTCATTCGGTCCAAACATAACTTTGAGTAGTTTTTTTTTTTTGTTCACTATATAATACGTTTGTTAGTATGTAACCGGCCAATTTGACTGTATGCCATGACAAAATCTTATAGAGAAGGATTTATTGGATGTTTTCTAGAGGATTTGTGTACGGATTGTTTTGGGTACCCGTCAACAGTAAGCTGTACGAAAAATGTGGTTCAATCCCGCTTTTGAGGGCTATAAGGAGAAAAGGGTTAGATGGCTAAGGGACGTTCTGCGGAAGGAAGAGGTTAGATTGCCAAGTATTCTCATTGTCGCCTAACCATCTAGGGCCAAACGAAAGGTAGGTTTTCCCTGAATGGGTTGGAAGGATGTCGTAAGGAAAGATTTAAGGGAAACGGGAAGTTCTTGGAGGGTATAAAGAGGGAGGCTATTAACAGATTCGGATGGAAGAGGATCCTGCGTAGTTGTGTTAGTCTCAGGCCGCTTGGTGCTCCAGTGAGTTGTTTGTACTAGTAGTAGTATATTATTTCTAATTTAGTGTGGAATTGTATGATTTGCTTTTATTATGCCATCAAAGTAGTTCTGCATAATGGCAGATCAAGAATGCTCTTAACTGTTATAAGCCCAATAAATAGCTGTCTTAAATCATAAATAATACCAAACCAAGATGTAGTTGAAAGACCAAACTGCCCAATTTTTTTTTTTGTAGTTAGTAAAATTAAAAATATGCTAATTGCTGAGCTTTGTTTTCGTCAAAACAAATTTAAAAATCACAGAAGATTTATTTAAAAAGATTTATTTAAATTAAAATTATTAATTTATTTAAATATGATATTTAAACATCACCATGTATCATAATGCAGCGAAGGAAGAAAAATTCATTATGTTGTGAAATTTCTTATTTTGGTAATTTTATGAAAAATTTGATTTGCTCATTATTTTTTTTTATTTTTTTTTGGAAATCTGATATTGACGCCAAACTTCTAACTACCAGTGACTCACTTATGATCACTCTGATCTGCAAAACCATTAAAAACAATGCAATTTGAATGCTGAACAAAAGTAGCCGGGTATTTTTTTGAACAGAAAAATATAAAAACTATAAAAACCAATTATTCAGTTTTTCCCAATATTTTTGTGTTGTAAATAGAAATAGTCCGAAATTAAATTCAATAAGGTTACAGTTGCGCTACATTAGCTTTGCTGCGACTAAGCGACTTCTAATTATTTCAGGTAGTTTGTTTTCGACAATTTATAATTTAGGAATTTTTTTAGCATGAAATTTTTCTTTAATATCGTGAATATTTTGATCTGTTCTTATTTACTTATAATTTTGTTTGTTTTATTATTAGGTCAAGACCAGCGGAACGCTTCTCCAGAAACAGGAGTCCAGTCGATTTCTCAATCTCAACAGCCAGGTGAAAACATCGCTCGATCGATTCCTCAGAGTCAGGCTGGATCATACGGGTACAGTGGCGTTCCAGATTCTCCTATCCCGGTTTCTAGGCAACAGTTAGCAATGATGTACCAAGATTATCAGTCTTCTGGTCCTCAGCAGTATCAGCAACCTACAAGGTCTTATTTATTTTACAACTTGTATTTTTTCCTAATCAGAATTTAACAATATCTCGCTCTGTTAATCTCCCCAAAAAACAGTCGTTGGGGACTGTACACTGATGAGGCTAGTATATAATAGGATAAAAGTTAGTATGTTAGTATTGTTACTAAAATTCGATGCAACCGGAATATTTTGGTCTTTATGAATTTTTCCAAATTTCCGGCAATTTTCTTTTTATTAGTTTTTATTGTTGTTTTTCTTCTCTTTTTCTTTACCCATTGTCCGCGTCTCCAAGAAAATGATTTTCGCTGTTTTTACTTCAGTATGAAGTTAAAAAAAAAAAATCATGAAACCATTTCAAAACAGTGTATTAGCTGAGATAGTGATTGTGATTTGTTCAATAGAAGGAAAATACCCAACTTTGAGGAAGGACTAGATCTATTAATTAAGTATAATGAAACCAATCCATGCTGAAGCACTAAAGTAGCAAAGAAAATTTACAGGCTTTCATATGCAGATACCAAACTGATAATACTGTTACCAACTCATTGCAGAATTTGGTGATGCGAAGCCGACACTGGTGAGCTATTCCTCTGTTCCCACTCCCCTCCCCTTCCTGTTCAAAGCATCTATCTTGACCACATCCCAGAAATCGTCTAAAAGGCTGTTACACTCAATGCAGTTGTTTCCAACACTAAAGTCTCCACTTTACTAAAGGGACCAGCATGCTATGCGTTAGTTCAAAAAAGCGTTTTTCAAAAAAAAATTAAGTATAGAGTGATAATATTAAAACCTAAAGCGAGAAGAAATAAAGTCATATATGGAGTCAAATTCAAAACAAACATAAACAGGATTTAAGATTTGTAGCAACCTTTGATTGGCTTTGTTGACGAAAATGAATGTGGTAACGTGGGAACAATAGTTTGGATTTGTTTGTTTGCCATAGATTAAATGCCGTATTTGCTAACCCATAAAAATTTCAAAATTGATATGCCTGAAGAAGAATTTTTCTTCAAAAAAAATAAAATTGTTGATGTGTTTCTTAAAGTTGACCCCAAATTATGTTGTATTCTTATAAACAACTTTCTTCTCTATTTCCTGACTACCGATCAGTCTTTTTAGCTTTAAAATTTTCCATGAATCCAAGTTGATGTTTTATCACTTTGCCTCAATACTTAAAGCCTGACTGAATGTATCGTACTGTTTCTAAAATCCCAGCTGGCACCAGCTAAAGCTTTGTTATTTTGCCTTAAAGAGGACAACTATTAATTGTTTGCTATGTATTTGATTTTGATTCTATGTTTATCATCCAGTATTTATCTCATAATCATTTTTCTTAGAACTATGAAACCTTGTCATCCCATTACGTTTTTATTTATAATAGTTGTCTTGCATGAAGACCAATTTGCGCACTTTATGCAACCCCTGGGCCCTGAAGATAGACAAGTTTTACAATTCTTGCTTACAAGTTACCCTTTGTTATAGATCCGAAAGTCTGAACAATGAAACATTGAAAACTTTCGCTTTGGCTCTAAAATCCACAAATTGAACATCAGTGCATAATTTTTGTTTAAAAAGGGGCAACATGTCTACCTTTCTGCCGAAAAATTGGTTTGGGAGGGACTGGGATGATGGATAGGCCACGTGTTCAGATCTTGCTCCTGGCTTGTTTTGGAATGAATCATTACTTTGTTCGTATTTGAGCAAAGTTCATTTTCCAACCTTTTTATCCATATCACAGCAAAGAAATTGTTAACCACTCGAAATTTTAAGATGGGGTATACCATAAAGGAATATTTGTACAAAAAATGGTTTAAAATAGATTTATACTGACCAGGGTTGAATTGATCAATGTTGAAAAGAAAATTGTATCGTTCTTAGATCAAAATTTGGTTTTCTTACTGTGGGTCTTGCCAGAAGCTTGCTTCCAAAGCTGTACGGGATGCTGACTTTGAAACTAGTAAAGTGTGTATATCTGTTAGAGAAAGTAATTTGAAACCTCTAATCACATTGGAAAAAATGGACAACTCCTTAACTTTAAGTAATAAGTATTTCTGTGTCATTTTTTTAGGAATTCACATGATCGAGGCTTGTGTTTTCTTCAAAGAAATAAATGTTTTTTTTTCTTTTTCCTCAATTAACTCGACTAAATGCAAATTTTAATGTTCGAATTTTGTTGTGATAACATGAAAAATTGTCTAGTCATTCGCCATTAACTTCTTTGAATCTCTCGTGTGAGTCTTTATTCCTCTTAATCTATGCATGCTTCTGTAATCTTTATTTATACCCATTTTCCTGTATTATTAGTCCACATAATGTCTTTCCCTCTTACGCATGTCTTCCTATCTTGTAGTTTGTATGTTTTCACTTTTAGTGTTTTGGCTTTTGGTATTATTATTATTATTTATCGGAAAACCTGTTATACAGTAAACACTGGAAACAACGGAGAAAATGAAAAACGATAAAATTAAAATAAAAGGAAAAAATTAGTAACAAAATCATAAACACATTATATACAAACTTACAACTCTAAACTACACATGATGCATTAGTAATGGGTACCAAGGACGTTTAACTATCTTTGCATTGTGTTTCTCATTTATCAAAGCTATAGTTTCCTCAGGAAAAGCTACTTCAACCCTGAGAACTATCCTATAATTTCTTGACCATGGAGGGAATTGAAGCAGGTATTTAACTAACCTGAAGAAACATGAACGAATTATTCTTTTATCAGACTTGGAAAAAAAAATTCCTAAGACGAGATAACATACAGAATTCGGGGAAGGGCATTGAATTAAAAAGAGATGAAGCTCAATTTTGCAGTAACTATGGATGTATATGCAGCGGCAATTCTACGATAAATATGGCTTATCAGAAGTTGTTGGGTGTGAGAGAGTTGAACCGATTGAAAGGCCAAGGTAGGCAGAATTTTCAGCTCGCTGAGCCATAGAGGGACCAGGAGTCATAGATGGGACGGGCTGATTTCATTCCAGTGAAATCAGCATCTCAGTGTTAAATTTAAGGCCAAATTTTAGGTATCCTTCTTTCAGGTTTTGAAAATTTCAGAAAGTCGTTCAGTGGTTTGGCTGATATTAACCCCTTCACTTGCAATTTATCCCGAAGAGAGAAAAAATTGAAATCTTGTTGGTTTAATGATTCATAGCTAAAATACGCGTGGTAAAAGTTTCTAGCTGAAGCCGTGAGGGCAAATCCGTTTTTTTTTTTTTTTTTTTTTTTTGTTCTAAATCGAGGACAGTGTGTATCAACTGGTCAAAATCAGCTGTATCTTAGGCGAAAAGTGTGTAAAAGGCAAATGCTGAACAAACATACAACTATTCACTTAGCTTAAAGTTCACCAAAACAATTTTTGCCCATTAACATTAAAGAGAGGCATTTTGCATTTCGAGCACATTGTGCAAGTCTTCATAATATATGGTGAGTTATGCAATGGTTCTGCTTATCAGTTTTTTTCTGACCAATGAGCCGTCGGGTCAAACCTAGCGTTCTGTCCGGGACGCACTAAAATCCTGTTCCTTTTCTTAGATGACTCATTAAGATCTCCCCTGTTTCGTCAGAGGCCAAGTCACATGAAGTCATAGGCCTGCTTTGCTTCTTGCATGGAACAGCAGCGTGGGTGAGAGCCTGTGCAACGTCAAGACAGAAGGAAAGTAGGTCAAGACAAATTTTGTTTCTGATTTTCAGTTGATCACGTTCACTCATGTATTTTAGCCATAAGTTACAAACAGCAAGATCCACCATGTAGAAAATAATTCTGAGGGTCCACGTTTTTGATCAAATGAATGTTTTGTAGCAAGACGAAAGCTGGTCTGTTTTGTCGAATCCACTCATACTTCTGACGTACTCTTTACCAATCTGCGGTCGTGTGATTTATATCTTTTTCTTTTGCAGCCTTAGACCATCTGTTCTTTTTGCTGACCTAATCTCCACCCACTTATGTTGAAGCTAGCTGCAGCTACTGTTATCCAACCAGTGGACCAAGACAAATTCCTCTCAACCCTAAACTCCTTCAGAAAAGTTGCCCCCTCCTTTTCAGGTCTTTCTCGGTCTCGAGTGGCAGCCTCTGGATCCTATCTGTCCTGATAGTAACCAAGCAAAGTACTCCTTCTTCTTCTAACTGTAGAAGAAGATCGGTGAAAGTAAAGAAAGTGTTACAATACAATTTTGCGTATGGCGACGGATTGATCGCTTTCATCAGCTGGAGGACTATGCCAACTTCCAAATCACATTTTCTGAAGTCTTTCAAGATTTATGTATTTTTCCCTTGGTATACTTCATAATTTAGCACGGTACCTCCCACGACCTTGATGCTCCATGGGCATGGTTTACGTCGCATATATTGTTTTATTGCCAGATTACCTGTATACGGTACTATCTGCTCGTCCAATGACAGTTTTTCTGTTTGCGGTAATTGACGCACTCATGTTAAGACCGTATCACTTGCTGGTCGAACTCTCCATAAACGGTCAATCGGATTCATATCATTTAAGTTGTCAATAATATGGATTGAGACCCGTAGACGCTGGAACCTATTTACATTCATGACCTCAGCAGTCCAGGGTATCCTAGTGGCTGGGGGTCAAAACATCCTGTATCTCGGAAACTTGAAGACACTTTATGCAACATGCATGCCAACGAGTCTCTTGATCTCTTCTGGAGTGGTCCCAATGCTCACTCCTTTTTTCTGTACGAAGTACAAGTTTGTTTAGTTGGCACACCTTTCATTAAATTCTCCGGAAAATACTTATCAAAATAAGCAATCGGATCACCGTTTTTGTTATCATCAGAGGCTGAGGCTTTTATAGGAGGGTTCCACTTGGCATTGTAAGTGGGAAAGGGCCTCTTTGGTAACGGACGTTCCTTTTCCATTTTTCCTCGTCTCTGCAGCGGGGTGTCGTGTCTCAATATCTAAGATATCTGTATCTAGAGTGTCTTTTTCTTCGGGAGTTCTGTCACCGTGACTAGGATCGTATGCTTCCTCCTGCTTACTATAAGATAGGTCCTCTATTTCAGACCGCTCACTATCAAGTTCCTCATAGATTTTCCGAATTTGATCTTCATTTTGGATGCGCCGACTTCTTCTAGAGTGCTCTAAAAAAGGAAGTATTAGACAAGGACGAGAAAGAGCAATAAGCATAAGCTGGTGTCACACTAATCTCAGTTAGTATTTTATGATCCTTTACACTCTGTCCTCAGTTGAGGAGCCGAAAAAGAAGACTTCAGATGTACTTCAAAAGTAGTTGGACATTTGGTTTCTGAATCTTTTTAACGTCATGAAGATATATTCTTGAGTCTGCTAGATGTCCCATGGAATGTTTCTTGTTGTTTTGTTTCCTACTAGCGAAAAACATCGGCTTATGTACACTGTCCTCAACCGGGAACCCTGAACTTTCATACCAGCGCTCCATAACCAAAAGGAGCCGGAGTTATTCGAAAAAGTTTTCTATATTACTGTCAAAGATTCAATTATTGGTGCTAAAAAAAAAATATCCTCAGATTTATATTTACCGAGTAGTAAAATTTTAAGTCTCACCTGGTTCAGGGCTTTTTTTTATGTCTCAAATGATAAATCTAACAAAAATCCCTAAAAGTCTTCTATGTCTGGACTAAAACGACGCAGGACTGACTTTTGCAAAACTACAGATGTCCCCACGAAAGCGTTTCGAGCTACCTAGTGGTTCAAAGTAAATCGAGAAGATGACGTACGCCGGTGAGGACATTATATGTGAAGGGTTAAGGATATCGTCAGCATATGACACAAGAGAAGCATTGATGCTATTAGAAATGCAAGAATATGGAAATTTTTTGGGGGGATCAATAACATAGAACAGAAGAAGAAATTGCGCCTTGGTGGGCTCCTCTTCAGACAAAGATTCTTCTAGCTCGGGAATCGACTCTTTAGGATTTTGAAAAATGAATCTTAAGACCGATTGAAGGCGAGAATACATGTCGCAAATACCCTTAATAGTGCAACAATTTACAGCTCTTTTAGCAGCAAGAAGGAGCATTGCCGCATGGATAAGGATTCAATAGCTCGACTGACATCAAGTCCCCCAAGAAACAGGGAAGACCTGAATCATCGGATTCAATGAGCAAGTTATCCGCAGTAGAAAGTGCCTCATGACAACTGAATCCACGCTGAAAGCCGAACTGATGTGGTATAGCACAACACTTAGCCTCAAGCTCATCTATGATGTATTTAGTTAGCATATCTTATTTTTCATTTTTCTTTTGTAATTTCACTTATGTATTTTATATACTCCTCAATTTTGAAGAAAATATATACCTAAAATAAATAACGACTAATTTGAATAGTTTGAAATGGGAATAGGCCGATACGAAGTGTATTGAGCGGTAGTTTTAACCTTTTTCGATACAGAATGACGAGGGAAAAATACCTAGGGTAAGGATTCATCTGTTTGAGTAATGTTAAATGCTTCACGATCGAGAAGTCGCCATGTTTGATATGCATACCACAAACCCCGTCAATACTGGAAGACAACTTTGGCTTCAGCCTCTTAATTGCTGATTCAACTACAAATGCTATGACTCCAATATCGTCAAATGACCACTGAGGCCTATTTAACAACTGTTCAAGATCAGACTCACATTTTGCTGATAAAAAGAACTCAACTGTATAATAATTATACCATTCAGCATCAGTTATATCAGAAGCAAAAACTGATGGTGAGGGGGGGTCAATCAGGTTTACGAAGCATCTACCAGAAAAAAATTTCTATCCAAAGTAACCTTCAATGAAAATCCTGAAATGAAACACCTCAGATGGCTTGCTCATTCGGGGTGAACTTTCTTTTAGTATGAAAGTGAACTGAATTAACGGCGCCACTACAAGGGTGGCTGCATTGGTTCTACAAGCTCAATCAAAACTATGTCTTGCACAAGTGTTGGGTCATCAGACCCTTTTCGAACGAGCTCCATACGAACTCGTCTGTCAAACACTGCATCTTTTTCTGCAAGAGCGTGACAAATTACATTACAATGAATAAGAGGAGGTGCTGCTCAAAATTGAAGTAGAAGGCTTATTCATCAGCATGATCCAGCTTTATAGTACATTTTCATATCCATGCTCAATGTCTGTTTTTTGATGAATTAAAAATTTTAAGCTGTATATTGTATATGGATAGCATATTTGAAAATTTATTACAATCTCCTGTTTGTTTTTTTCTTATTCTGTGCTTTTTTTCAGCTATTCATCGGTTTCTCAGGCCAGTGGCTATCACCAGCAGCAACCTTTGTATCAGCAAGCAAGTCAGAATCAATCTGGATTTGCCCAGCATGCTAGTCAATCATTTCCGTTTGGTACAGCAGGTCATCCATTCCCGTTTCAAGCAACTGCTACTCCCATTCCAAACCCATATAGTAGTCGCTCTCAGTCTGCTGCTTTTGCAGCTAGAGGACTCCCTGGTTTCAGATAGGAAAGTGTGCATCTTTTTTGAAATTCTAGTAAGTCGTGCCACTTGGTGAGTGGACCAGAAATAAGAATTCACTTAATTCAGACGACTTTCTTCTGTAAATTTTATGTTCAAGAACTTTTAATGTCTGTTTCTCAAGATTAAAAGACCACATTGTTGATTTCAAAGACTAAAAAACCTCTTTAGAAAAGAAGGTTTCAATACTCATGAATAATGCAAGTCTTCAACAGGCTTCTAGGGCCCTTCTACAAACACAATGGAATAAACTATCCTAACAAATGGCGCATAATCAGCTGCAAAAAAAATTACCAACCAAAATGATATTGCAGAAAATTGCATGAAAGTAAAATTATTTAGTTTGTTTAAAATTATGTATTCCAATTTCCAAGACGAAAAAGAAATGCTTAACTTATTTATATAAAAACTAACAGGGGGTGTAGCACATTTCTTTTAATAGCTTTCCAACGGAAAGGCTGTCTAACCTGCTTAAGCCAGTCGATTTTTCTCTCCTAAACTCTTGGAGAAAATGACTGTATGCGTAGAGAAATTGCTCCTGGAAAATTCTTGGCTCGTCTGTCTTTCTTAATAGTCCAGAAATAGTCTCTGTTTTCTGAAATGTATTTTGACAGTTACTATAGCTGTAGAAAATACTGTTTCGAAACTCGGGTATTTTTTTCAGTGAAATAACCTGTGCTCGTCTAAGCCTAAAGATGTCTGCTCGTATCTATTGAAGCGTATAAATTCATTAGGCTAAACTTTTTTGTCGAGTAATCCCGATGACCAGACGAAAGAACTATATAATATAAAATGAAAATCAAAAGTATCAAAAAATCAGGCAAACTAGCAGAAGAGAAATCAGAAAAGAGAATACATAGTTTATTGTGTTGATACAAAAAGTTGATACTTAAATGAGAGCATACCCAGAGGTTAACTGTCATTAATTATTATTTATTATTATTTCTTTCCTAGACAACTGATAACGAAAATTATTCGCAGTTTGTATTAATATAAGTGCAGGAGAGATTTAAGCCTCTTTTTATGTATTATAACTATTTTAGGGGCTAAATTGTTTGTTTCTCCCGTTTTAGGCTGAAAATTATAGCAAGTAAATGAACAGTAATGATAACTGAGCCCTGGAATGCACCCAGGATTCCTCAATATTAGGAGTAACAGCCAAAAGTTAACAACATGTTTATAGAATAACCGTATTTTGGCCAAGTAGCGGGTAGTAATTATGAATATCAACAAAACGAAACGAAATAACATGGTATCCCATCCGAGAAAATACTCCATTTAATTAAAACATAACACAAAAAATATTTGATCGTAGTAACAATTATGTATTCAACTGAAAACCAAGCGTTCTAAGGAAATTAATGTTGTATCTACCTAGGAACTATAAGTTGCCTCTTTTGTTGGTATCTTTTTTCGTCATTTTACTTATATTTTACGTTCATTACACTTAGTCCTTGGATATCCCAAGAAATTTTTACTGTTGTTCCGGATAGCAGTTACGGATCTCCTAAATTTTCGGTTCTCTTCTTTGTTTTCGGTTAACAAGGTTTAAAGAAATTAACTTAGGAACTTCGTATGGGACGCTCAGTCTTCTTCCTTTCTTTTTTTTTTTTTTTTTACTGTGGTTCTTAACGTCAAGAAATGAGGGTATTTGTTTGATGTCAGATGTTCGGTATTCATCATCTTCATTGATAAATCATTTGCTTAGTTTTTGAAGTGTAAATTAGATTCCCATTTTCCCACTTATGGTCAACAGGGGCTGATTTGCGACATGCGAATTTTTCAAATTGTTCTAAGTGGTTACCGTTATAGTCTACAAACTCTGTTCTCGAGTAGAAAGACATGTAATTGCTTTATAATGATATTGAAGTATTCTCAATAGCAGTAGATACAAAGATATCATTTTAGCTATATAACAAAATATATTGATGCTTATTTTTTTAAATCAGGAAAGGATGCTGGACTCCTACGTATTTGCTTAACGCTGCTGACTTTGAACACAGTCAATAGACTAGTTGTGGTGGTATACTTAAAAGGCTGGTTTAGTTATATTTTATATCAAGTTAAACAACTTGTATGTAATTGTTAATACTCTGCTTATTATCCATGACAATTTAAAATAAATTTTAATTGAGCGGTTTAGGGCTACCTCGACCGACTCTTTAAAACAAACATTGAAGTCAGATTGCCTAGTTTTTTTTTTTGTTTTTTTTTTTTTTTAATATTCAGTATAATGTAATATGGGTAATTTCTAAATCGCAGTATGGAAGTTGTCAAAATTTTATCGGGGTTATTGGTTTAGCTGGGATCTTTTCTTAGGGGGAAGGGGATGGGGGGGGTGGTAAATCTGTGTTGATTTGGAAGTAATTTTTGTATCTTTCAAATGTCCCACTAGCTTCTCACCCGAGCTTCTCAGCTCGGGTGCAGTTCTTCCATGCACGTCGTTCATTACATCCCTGCGAGGATGTTATTTTTCTTCGTCCGTAGGTAATACTAAAACGGATTACATTTATTCCCTTGGAAGTTCATAGTGGATTCATATATTTGTCCCTAGAGCTTTCTGGACGACGTCTGAAAAATCAGGCAGTATGTGATGAAAATGGTGATGAGTCAAAATGACTAGTGTTAATTTTTTTTTCTCTAATAGGGTAGTTGTTAAGTAAGATTGATTAATATATCTTTGTGCTTTGGGCGTAGCCAGTGATTATATTGGATTAAGTTTTAATTTTGATTATAGAAATGTAAAGTTCTAGTTTTTCTTAAAGATATCAAAGTTTCCGCTATTTTGAAGAGTTAATCAGAATTAATTATTGATTATTCATGTTTTTCCAATTATTGTTGAATTTGTATTATTTCACAGTACTCAATCATTTTTTCAGTAAAAATGGAAGGACAGGCTGGATCTGTATTTTTTTTTTTTTTCAAGATTATTCTTTTGAAACTAAATATTTCTGTATTATCTCATTTCAGGATTGGATGTTTCTGACATAAGACCGAAGTTTTCTTTGTAGTAGAACTTCTACTAAAATTGGAGCTTTGTAACTATAGTTATAAATTGCTATTTAGCTGATCATATTACTTTTTGTGGGGAAAATTCTAGTGAAACTGTTGCTATTTATTGATTTATTATGAATATTTCAGCTGAAAGTTATTGTTCCATAAATATCTCGACAAGTACACTGTGAATACCGAGGTCTTTAAAGTATGCATGCTGGATTTTCTCGTTTTGTGGTGTTTTTGTAGCCTTCTAATTGACTGGTAATGGAATTTTGGTTTATCTTTATTCCCATAATTATATTGCAGTATGTTTTGTGTCCTTAATTGACCTGTCTAAATCAATACATATGAAAACTAATTTTATTATTCAGTTGTTAGGTGTTGTTTCTGAAACATCAAACTGTTTAAAGTGGCGATCATCCACTGTTGTTAAAAAGTGCAAATAATATGAGGTCAGTTTAAGGTTTTATGTTGAATTCTCATATCAAACTCAAAAAATTGTAAAGTGACTTTACTGGCAAATAGAACCAAATTACAAATTGCTTTTCTGCTACAAAATTTGCCTGTAACTTCAGAGGGAGACAATTTTCAAAGTCTAGATTTATATGCTGACTCTTGGGATATGAAAGCTTTAATGGTGAAATTAATGTACGTGTCTTTCAAAACTAAGTGACGATTTACAGAGTTTTTAATTGGGTCTCTGTTTGTTGCTGGTAATGATATATATGATCCCTGTTACCAATTAGTTTTAGTCAGGAGCAGCTATAGTAAATTTCTGTAGCATCACTTTAATTAGTAATATTTTTGAGAGAGATATTTCAATCGGTTTTTATTTACAATTGTGAGCGAAACAAAGGTATCCATGACCACAACCAAAAAAAAAAAGGTTTTACCCAACTTTAAGACATGATTTTAATTGTTGACTGATGAGTCAATATTGTTCCATGGGCGTATCTGTACGGTGGTTTGGGTATTGTTCAAACATTTTGACATTGGGAGCCATCGTCTGCGGTAGGTAAAAATGTTTATGGGGAATTTTTATGTCAAATTTGCCATTTCACCTCGTAATTTGAGTAACTTGTATTGACAGGCTCACTTTGTTTTATAGCATCATTTTTGACTCCCAAGATGCCATAAAATCTTTTTTTCTTCGCGAGTCAGCTTTAGTCAGGAGCAGTTATAGTAGACTTCATACGGAAAAAAAAACACGGAATTTGTTGCTCGTATGAATATTTCATGTGCTCTTACTGTATCTTGAAAGCTTAAAAAGCCGTTTCTTTTTCAAACAGCTGGTCCGCAGTACTAGTAAAATTTAAATGTTTCTACTTTTGTCCCTTCTATAAAGATATTGGCAAGATTTATTTACAACCGAACTTAAAATTAGCACTTCAGTGTCTGTTAAAAAAGTTAGAAACGAAAAACAAAGCCTATGGGCTGAAATTATGTACATCGTCTACCTTAACGCCTATTGCGTTAGTATAGCCAGGGCTGGATAAAGGGCGATTGGAACGGTTGGGTCTAATCGGGCCCCGCGCTGGTAAGCATTGCATTAATAAGCATTAATTTCAGTAAGCATTGCTTTTGGAGAGGGATCATTTTACAGGCCATAAAACCAATAAAAAAATATCTGATATAAGCAGTGAATCAGGAAAGAATAATTGTTTTAGAAATTATGTCGACTAAAAGTGAAGACTCAAGGAAATTAAATTTTCAAACAATTTTAGAAGGATTTACAGGACAAAAATTCAGAAAGTTGTAAATTCATGTGTTCATAATCAGTGAAATAAATTTCAAAAGGCGTTTTCAGTAGCTTCATAATATCTAAGTGACAAAAAAATAATTAACTTAAGCTCAAAATGAACAAAGTGGACCATCAAATGAGACAAGATCAAGAGAATGATCTGAAAAGGGTAAATGTACGGGTGAAGATGAACGACCTAGATCATCAAAAGTGACAAGACCAATCGCAGCAGCTAAGGCAAAGGACATTGAAAAAACGTCTGAAGCAACGATAAATGAAAATAAAGAAAAAGAAAAATATGGACTTAGATTGCTTGCGAAAACAACAAATGCAACGATTCAAAACCGAAATTGAAGAACAAAGAAATATGAGGTTAAGAGATGGCTATGAGAATTGCAACGACTCGAAATAAAATTGAAGAACAAAAAAAAACATGCAGTTACAAGACATGTGACAATGAAGGTCAGAACGAATCTTAATGGAAATAAAAAACAAAGTAATATGTGGTTTGAGTATATACGACAGTGAGAACAAATAAATATGTATTTAGAAGGTAACCGACAGCGAGAATTACAAGCAATAGCGGGGGTCAGAACGTGTAAAAAATGAAAAATGAAGAATTCTAGGGTTAGTAGAAGCGTTAAAGTGAGTTTTAGAAAACGGCAATGAAAGACAAAGAATTGTGCTAATAGAAGACAAGCGACGAGGAGAATCAGGATGAGTCTAAAATGAAAGTGAAGAAGCAAGAAATATTACGATAGAAGAACAATTCCATCACAATCTTCGACAACAACAAACTCTGACGCAAAACCCAGTAAAAACCTGCAAAGATGCTGTCTACTACGCAAGTGTTAATTACAATTCATTAGCACCTTTAAAGGTTGTATGTATTCACTGTGGAGTTTTCTATTTCTCCGTAGGGAAAGTAGCCAACACGGGTGATTTATTTGAAACTTGCTGCTAGCTTGGTCGAACTGCATTGCCACCTCAACAATTTCCAAATAAATTGGCCTGGCCTGTTATAGGACATCACTTGCTCTCAAAAAAATATCCACACACAAATACGAAAAGTCAGCTTTTGTTTTGCTTTAGTTTCGTTCAACGCAAACGATGATCGAACCATCAATAGTCTTAATGTTTTCAGCTTTAAAGTGATGGTCAAATTTGTTATAAAATCAATTTGGTAGCACAACCGTCACAGAAAATTCAATACATAGAGAGGGTCCTACACAAAAGCTTCCAATCGTACCTAGTCGATCTGGCCCTGAATATTGCTGACTTATAATGTGCGATATAGTCATGAAGATAAAAGGAAATACTTAAACGTGACTTCAAATGCCATCTTTAAAAGGGATCTTGTTTTCGAAACTTGTGAATGCAGTACAAAATATAAACTATGTAATGTATTTACTAATCTCTGCGTTGCTTTCCTGATATTTTTTACATTGCCATAAACGAAGGTTAAAGCGAAATAGCCATTTAGTACATTAGTAAATATAAAAGAATGTTAAAATTATAAAAGAAGACGAATCATGTGACTGGGCCTGCTGATTGGAAATTAGATCAAATCACGCTTCAGTAAAAACTGGGTTTAAAAGCTATAATTATTTTCTGTATGATATATATGTATCAAATAGTAAATAGCTAGTTCATAAGCTGTGAATCATGCAGAGCGTCTGTGAAAGCGAATCTAATTTCCTTAAAAATCTATACTTCTTATACATATTACATATTAGACAATAAAAACTTCATCTAGTCAGAGCTAAATTGCTGACTGCATCAATAATCAAAATCAACAGATTCTAAAAGCGATAATTTTTCACAGCTTAGCCAAATATTAAAGACGGGCTCGTGTCCTGTTCTTCTGAGCTAAAAAAGGTTTTTGAATTTCGAGCAAAGTCGGTTTTTCTCTGACTAAGCCTTGACTGATTTTGAAATCCTCGATTGTCTGGATTCATCAACCTACAAATCGGAGGTAAAACAACGTGAATTGCTTATTTCAAAATATCCAGTTTAGTCTCGCATCAATTGTAGTTCTGCCAAATTGGAGAATGGGACATATCGTTCTACTCAAAGTTTTACGAGTGGTGTCAAAATAAATCTCCAGTCAAAATGTACACGTACAAAGATATGGTGAATATTCGAGCGCTTTATGGTTTGTGGCATAGACTCCTTGCGGAAAAGTAAACGTTTTTACTTTAATTACCGCAACATAATCCATGTTATGTTTGAATTGATAAGTTTAGTGCTCTTAAGAAAAAAACAACTGTATTGTACCTAATTTTGACTGAGATGTTTTGAATTCTAGCGATAAGAAGTAAATACCATTTGTCTGATCACATTATATGATAAGTCTGTGGATAAACTTAATTACTCCTCTGCAGATAGATTTCATGAACAAATGTTTCTTGTTATACACTAAATTATGGCTAAAAGTTCATTCAGTGTTTTTCAGTCTACTTTATTGGTTTTCATGGATTGCGTATGCTCCTTTCATGGGAAAATGCATGTTTTCGTGATGTGACATGAAGTTATTCAGCCAGTAATTCATTTTCCCTCCTTCACATTGATAAGCAACGGATGCTTAGAAACATCGGCCATCAATGAATTAAGTCTTACGAAAGCCATTGCGAAAATAAGACAAGTTAATATGTATTAAACCTTAAGAGGGTAGCACCGTATAGACGCATAATAACCGATGCTGGAGCTAGCTATAATGATGGAAAATGAAAGGGTATCAATCGCAGACGAGATCATAGTGTTGAATAATTTTTTGGGATTTTTGATAACAATATTAAAATATACAAAATTCAAAGTTTTAGGTGTGGCTATTCTATTATTTTGTACAGTTAAATAGGTTATCTGGGAATAATATTGAATGTATTACTCTGATCATTGTTGGAATTCTCAATTAGCCCCACTTAGATTAAACTTGAGTAATTGGTAACTATGCAAGTGGTACGTGATAATTTTGGGACTATTCATTGTGTTATCTACCATTAACTTGAGTTGTGTCAAACAATCGACTGCTGTTGGTACTTATTTTTCAAACTTTTTAGATGACAAAATCGGAAGGTCCATTTTTTGTAGTTCAACATAATTTTAAGACAAATTTCTCAAGAACCCGACTGTTTGCTGCAAAAACTACATTAATAACGATAATAACCAGTTTAATAACAAGATGATTAGTGAAAATTCCTTGCTTGTTTTTTCTCGCATAAGGTAGAAACTATGATTGTATCTATAATGGTATAGCTAAGAATTTAAGTGACAAACATGGCCCTAACACCATTGTCTGGTATATTTTTTATCAGTAAGACAGTTTCTTGTGTATGAAAATCCGTAATTTTTGATTAGGTTTAAAGAGCGGAGTGGGCACAATTTACTAAATCTTTTTTTCTGGCCAAGCCACTTCGTACAGGAGAAGTTGTAGAAACTTCCAAACAATTGATTTTAAATTAGAAGTAC
Organism: Artemia franciscana; assembly: GCF_032884065.1. Lineage (NCBI taxonomy): Eukaryota > Metazoa > Arthropoda > Branchiopoda > Anostraca > Artemiidae > Artemia > Artemia franciscana. The sequence continues at coordinate 35,858,139 of NC_088864.1, read as the reverse complement.
TAGTGTCCTTTCTTAGAGTCAAAAGTGATTGGAGGGCAATCACTCCCCCCCCCCCCATACGCTCATCATTTCCCCAAACACATCAAATCAGAATTTTGAGCTAGCCATTCTGTTCAGCACAGTTCAAAGGTTCCAACTACTAGTTTTATTGAAACTACTTCTAAGGATGTGAGTATAAAGATGAAAAGGGGTCAAAAGGGTATGTCAGCAGTATTTTTGGAATGGCTTACCATATCAACATGAAATTTCCTGGGCATCATGATGCTGATGTTCAACTAACCAGAAGGCCACATGTACCTGCTACTACTGCTATTAATACTGCTGCTACTACTGTTAATACTAATACAATACTACCAGTGCTACTGCTTCTCGTACTACTATGATACTAGAACTTTTAAGGCTAACCGTATGAAGGTGAAAATTTGAGAAAATATTGAGGGGAAATTTGAAGTTATCGGAGAATTTGGACATAATTACCTAGAATAATGTTACACAGATCCAGAATAGATCTGGGTTACAATCAGAGAATACCTAAAGGGGGAGATCAATTGACGAAAAGGAAATATATGCGCGCTACTACTAACATTACTGCCATTGTTACACTTACTACTACCTTTATTGCAACTATTTGTAAGGCCAAGAGCATTAAGATGGAAACATCACGAAGTATATGAACATACAGGTTATCGAAAGGTAGGAGCGTAGCTCCAGCCTTTTTATTGGAGGGACAAGAGGGGGGTACACATCCAGAGAGGAAAGGGGCATAGACTATCCTTCAAGGGAAATCAGGGGCAGTTCTGGTCTCTTCAATTTGCTTATACTTACGGTATGTATTATTATATAAGTATAATCATAAGTAACTTGCTGCCAACTACAGCCTATGCTTTATTTTGATAAAGATAAAATTTCCAAAAAATTAAAAATGATTATCAATCTTGATTACTTATTTGAAATTTGCGTTCCAAAAATTTGCGTCGGAGGCAAGTGTCCCTCAACTCCCTTCCTCTAAAAACACCTGTGGGGTTAAGGATGTTGGGAAACTTGTGAAAAAAGGCCTAAATGTGTTTTAAAGATGTTTGAAAACTCTAATGGTTCTGTTCCGAATTTCCCCCCCATTAGTCTAAGGAAAAATCAAGTCTTTTTGTTGAAAGGGGCCATCACAAATATGAGCCAAAGCTGATACTGGATCATTAACTCGATCAAGTTTGTTAATTACTTTGGTCAATGTTGAGCTGCTTTCACTGTTAAGATTGTCTTTATTTTCGGTTACTGTGTTACTATAGAAAGACGTAAATGGGAATCTAATCCCATTTCAGTACCTTCATCTTCTTGTTCCTTTTTGCGTTGTTTTTTAAAGTTGGCTCTGAGTCAAAAAAAGAAAGTAAGGAGTTGTACCCTTTCTTGGTTTTATTAGCCTGTTATAACCAAATAAAACAGATACAAATTATATTTTTAATAACATCCTAAAACACATCAAAATTGAGAGCTGGTCACGCTGGTTTTTTTACGGAACTGGTTAAGGAACCAAAAGTTTGGCAATCTGACATCGCTTAGCCTACAGACGCCCTTATTCTGAATTAATAATTTACAGAATATGTAGCAGCCCAACTGCCTCGATCATGGGACCACATTTGCATCCGCTCTTCCATCAGATGGGAGGAAATGTACCAAGCGGTTAAAAAGTAAAGACATCCTTCCCGAAGTCTTCAATAGGACCTTTTTGTTCAAGCAATAACAAAGAAAAGTTACTATTTAGCAAGGACGTTACTCGGTTAATTTAAAAGACATTACAAAATACATTAATAAACAACGTATATGCATCAAACAAACATAGATTAAGAGTGGACTCACAAAATGATAAACATAGTAATGACAAACTTGAATTTGGAGGGGCAGCAGTAACACATCCTCTTATTTTTCTTGGTCACTATCCAGACACTGGAACATCATAGAGAACTGTTTAAGGGCTCATAAAAGTTAATTCTTGCGTCTTATCGTTTTTTTTTGTTTTTTTTTTTGTATTTTAGACTCGATAAGGCCGCCATAAAGTGCCACATTGTACACTAAAAGTGCAATTCGGGTGACATTTTTGGAATGGAAAGGATGGAACCGACACGTGGATATCATGGAGAGCCAATTATGTGCTCGTCTATAAATAAATTTTTATATTTAATTGCTCTTTATAGATTTGACTTAATAAGGCATTTATGCAGTTCCACATAGCACCCAAAAAGTGCAATTTGGGTTGTTTTTCAATTTTTTTTTTCAAATAGAAACAACAAGAAAGGGTCTTGTCCAACAAAAAAAATCCACGGACAAATTTTTCCTAAAAATTGACCCCCACCCTGGCGGAAATTCTCCATGGAAAATCCCCCCATTAATTGTTCCTTATATTTGAAATAGCGACAGTATTTTTAATTTAAAGTATTCTTTAAAGAATGTGTAAATTATCAGTTAAAGCTTCGAGCATTTTTTGATTAAGAATATCCAGAAAATCTGAACAATGATTGGCAGTATTCTGGCAAAACCCTATGTTAAACCCAGAGTTTCAAATTACCTTCCCCTTTGAATATTTGTACCGAGCACAAAATTTCTAAATTGCGAGAAAAAAATTCATATTTTTGTTCAGATTCCCTTTATTCTACTTACAGCAGGCATGTCGTACAGCATGCTGATGCAGAGATAAATGTCACACAAGGAGCGCTGGCGTTACGTGATAGATAAATAGATAGATAGATAAGTGTATTTTAAAGCCAAATATACAGCCATGAACACAGTACAAACAACATAAATGAAAGACACCAATTACATGAACTTTGATCAGCGATCATCATAAAACGCTTACATGAAACACTGCATTAACCTAATACTAGTACATAATACTTGAAAATAAGTCATTGAAAAGAACGCTTAACACTCGGAAAAGGACATAAATAAAACATTACATTTAATTTATACAGAGATTTTTTAAATTATTTATTTATTATTATTTTTTTATTTAACAAAATTTCTAGATACCTTGCTACTCTACAAATAAACTGAAGCGACGTACTATTTAAGTACTATATGCGACTAATAACAATAATAATCCTCTGTACTTGTCAGTTATATTATTGGAGTTGGTTCAATGAAATATTTAAAAAAGCACAAATAGCAAGAAGTCAGCATGGTATTGTACGTAGTCGCAGTTCAACATTTATGAGCAAGCATGTGAATCCAAAACGTAAGGAATGAGACGTTGTAAGCGCTTATTAGGCGTTTCAATTGCAAATAGAAGAGTTTGGAGCTATATTTGAGCTTTTATTTAAATATTGGAAGCAAAAATTTAAAACATCAAATGATTTCTGGAGCGGATCCCTCCCCCTCCCCCCTCCCCTGCTACTAACTTTTATGACCAAAATACATCCGATTTGAAATATTTCGATACAGTACGAGTATTATTATAAACGCACTTAGTCTTTTTTTTATTTTCGAAGTTTTTTTTTTATGTTTTTCAATGAAAAATCTTGTTTTCAATGGTTTCTTGTTTTTCTATGATTCCCTTTTTGTCCTAATTGCAGATGTAGAAGGTGCTTTCATTTTCATTTTTGAAAGTTTTAAGACAAAAACAAAATTATCTTGAACTGACAGATTTTAGGAAGCAAAGACCCTTAACTACCAGAAAATATTAGATCCAAGCAGAGTTGCCACTCGGTGAAAAAATCCATAAATTCTTGAACAAAAGTCTCTAAATCAGCCGAAAAAACACTAGATTATTGACTAGAAATCACTAGAGTTATAAAACTCTTTACCATTGTTATTAATTATTGTTTTGTTTCTTTACCATGTTCTGTACAGGTGCACCTTCAGGAGGGCTAAAAATTACCCCCTTAGATTTGGGAAAGTACCTTTAGATTAATGTTTTATTTTTATCAAGAGAAAATTATCATTGAAATTTTGAAAAATGCCTTTTCGCATTTTTTTTGTTTTTACAGAGAATAGAACAAAATCCTTGCTTTCTCCTTGTATTTTTTGGAGTTGATACCATTGGCTTATACCCCGATCACTGAAAATTGGTTATCGGATATCTAATCGAAATATTTGCTTTTTTTTCCTTGTCTGTTCAAAACCCTATTTTTTCAAAAAAATAAAGAAACTATTTTCTTTTTGCTCTGATTCGGCTGTCCTCCAACAAAACCTAGTATCTACATCTGAGTAAGTTCCGAGAAAAACGCGAAAACGTTGTTTTTTAAAGCTGCTTATTTATTCGTATGATTTTTAGAACTTTGTAGTTACAGAAAAATAGCAAATAATTCATTGATTCCAACTATATTAATTACAAGGCCGTAGTCTTTTTTAAAACAAGTGAGCAGGTAGATACTAGGTTTTGTCGGTGTTTTTCCGGTGAGATCTACTTGAATTTCCACCGACAAAACCTATTATCTACACTATTTGGAGTCTTAAAAAAATCGTTATTTTAATTTCTAGCCTCAAGTAACATTATCAAATCACTTTGAACTCAAAAACGATTGAACAGCCATAAATCTGAAAATGTTCAGAAAGTCTGAAACCAACACTTCATCACTGTCAAAGCTGGTGCGGTAAAACATATTTCTTGATCCTTTCCGGAATTCAGCTTCAACAATAGCATTCAGGCGAGGCAACTTAACCTTTTTTATGCAGGCTCTCTTCTTTGAAGTCCAGTTCCTAAAAGAATTTTCCATAGTGATGGTATTAACTCCTTTCCCAGATCCGTTAACACAAGTTAAAAGATCACCAAAGTCATGTATATTGCCCATTTTTTCATTTTCACGTCGATATTCCTGTGATTCCGTCTGCTGCGTTATAGGTATGTCCCTTTGTGAGGTATCTCAGAATAATACGCTCTGGCCTAAAAACTTGGTTCCCTATTTGTACAAGGGCTGTATATAAAACCCAGTTCTTGTTCTGGTCCGAAAAATTGTCCATCCAGAATATGAATGACTTGATGTCTCTTTCACTTGTTGTACTGATCACTGGGAAGAGAGAGTCCACAATGCTCTCCGCTCCTCTGCCTTGCAACGCTTCATGCCATAGCACACAGAATGAATTTTCTGACCCAACAGATCCTGGAAATTTCGGGTGTACCTTTGCAAATGTATCGTTAAAGACTATCAAACGACTCAAGAAAATTGAGTCTTTATTCCCCGGGAACTCGGGAAGCAAGATCACCTTTTGAAGGTCAACTGCATACACTCTATTATCAGGACTGTCGTTTCCTGATATTCCTTGTATCTTCCTGATACTTGTGAGTAGCTTTCCTAGCCAAGTCTATGTGCAGTATCTGAATATCTCTCAAATGCGGGTCAGGCATCAGACACCAGCATTCTCAAGGATATGTTTATGGTTTTCAAAATTCACCTGTGTGATTCGACTGAGATAGTAACGTCTGGATTCTTTCATATGAAGTCATCAAACATAAATTGGATTGTCAGCGAAGAAGGCAAGTACTTCACACCCGGAGCATTTTTTCTCCGGTAGTGGGGGTACAGGGCTTAAAACTGTTGATATGTGAAGTGACTTTTTCTCTGAATTCCACCAAGATCTTGTGCTGAGGCACCCTTTTCCCACGGTTTCCACAAACAATGCCACTTTTTATCTTTTTACAAAATTTACTGATAAGTCCATCAGTTTTCAAGCCAAGAGTGATCATAAATGTTTTTTTTCACACTGGGATTTTTGTTGCGAGATGTTCCACAGCCTTTGGAAGAAAATACAGCCTAGATTCATTTTTCTTGAATTTCTGTTCGGTGAATTCAACTGTTTGGCGGTTGACAGGGTCCAACCTTACACAACTTGCAAGCCACATAAGCCTTGACTCGTACTGCTCTTTCCAAAAGCTAATCCATAAGGTAAAACGATTTTCTCTGTTAAGCTTTTTGCAGTGCTTCCTACAAAACTGTTCACAGGGGGTTGAATCAATAAACGGATGTTTCCGCTTGTCTCGCATCACCTATTCTTCTCCACTTTTGGCTCTTTTTCGTCCAGGATTGGACGCATCGGGACCATCGGTGTGACAGCTGCTTCTTCACTTTTGTCACTAACATTAGGGGACTTCCTAGCCTGTCGTGTTCTGTAGCTTCAATTACGGGCATTTCAGCAAGTGCGGTTGGCAAGTCAGCTGGTTCTGTATTTTGGTTTGTTATTACCATAGCTGGAGTTATCTTGTTAAATATCTCCACATCTATCTCGTCCAGAACAAGCGGCTGCATCAAATGCTATCGCTGTCGCTAACACAAGTTTCTAGCTGTACTTGAGAGAATTCCGTTTCGTGAACTTCCAGTGTGTCTTCCACTTCTTCAATCACATGTGATGAGGCGGTACACTCAGCTTGAAGTTCTTGGTCCTTTTTTTTCTTTCTCTAATATACAAATAAATTTTAATAGATGAAACATTATCTAACTCTCCTTTTTTTAAATCCTCTTTCAACTTTGCTTCCTTGGTATTTATTGGATTTACACCAGTCATAGTACAGGTAGAACAGAACGCAAGAAAATAGTATCTTGAAGGTCGCAATTCCTATAGAGTAAGTTTAAATATGATTCAAGCACTAATCCTGTTGAAATCAATTATTAGAAACAAAGAAAAAAAATGGAAGGTGATAATATGGAAGGTGGTAATATTGCAGAAGTTACTGAAACTCTTACTCTCATGGTTTTTGTTTCTTTTTTCGGAATCAGCACAATTAAAACCGATTTGGCAGCCAATCTTCAGCCTACTGGTTTATTTCTATTTGTGTGTCTACTGTTTACAAAAAATAACCCTGTATATCCAGCCAGTGCCAAAGCTGTAAGCTGTACCTACTGACTCATATGATAGTAGCCATGACCATAAAAAAGTCTCACCTTTTATCTTCCAGCTCATCATGTTCTTTTGCTCTCTTTCTAGCGAGAGCTACCAGTAATTTTCGTCTCTCCATTCAGATCTAGTGCAAAGAGGTCAGTTAAATGGAATAACTGGATGACAGAGAAATTAGCAAAAAACGTATGTATTGTAGTTTTGTAAACAATAAAAGTGATGATGCTGATGATTTTGTTGCTGGTGGATCGCAGTTTGTCAGATACTAGGTTTTGGAGAAAAAGCAAATTTATAGTATATACATAGCCTACTAGGTAAAGCCCGAAAATAAAGCTGAGACCTTGTGTAGATACTAGGTCAGATCTATGAAACTAAGCCTTGGATAAATATTCCGAGTTCACTATTGGATTCCTCGTGGTCTGATTAGGTGCGTTCCACTCCTAACTCAAATTTGATTTTTTGTGTAGATACTAGGTTTTGTCGGAGGACAGCCGGATTGAGCTAGTATAATTACTGGGACACGACCAAAAATTTTTAAAATGGCTTTTTTATTTTTCAAGGAAAAAATTTGTGCCTTTCTTCACAAATTTTGACGAGCATCGGTTTTATTACTTTTTTTTATAAAATAAAAAGAGGTACTTGTTAATTATACGGAACACCCTCAAGAACTAAAGCTATATTAATCCTAATGAAATATACCAAAATATGATGAAAATATAAAACTTTGGTTTGTATAATAATAACATTTGAGCTATATGTTTGCACATTAGGATGGTGTGGGGGCAAAGTAGCCTAACCTTACCCCCACCCCCTCCCAATGTGCGAATATATAGCCCAAATTATACAAGTCCGATGCATTCTAATTCTCGTTATTTATCTTTATAGCTATAAAATAGGTTTTCATAGATCGATATTTTTTAACAAATTATCCTTAGTATACTTTCTTCCCCAGACCTATCCTCAGGGGCTGTGTGTTTTATGTTAAATCTAGAGGTATAGTTCAGGAGCCTTTCAACTATTCTAAACAAGACAGCTATCTCAAACTTTTCATGGAACAGTTTTTCAGGGAAAAAGAGACTGGGAAAGGGGCTAGTAGCCGTCCGATCTTTTTGATCAAATAAAAGGGACACTAGAAATTTAATTTTCGTTCAAATGAGTCCTCTGCTAATTTCTTATGACCGTTGGTTTGATACGATCGTAGTTCGCCTTTCGTTTTGATGATAACGCTTTGACATTTATATCTGATACATGAACACAGGGTGGGAAATCAAAAGTTTCATAGGCGGCAGATTTGCATAAATATTGACCTAAAACATGAATCCACGTGCAATATTGTGAAAAATCACTAGATTTGGGAAAAAATCATTAGTTTAAAAAAATCACTATAAATCACTAACTTGAAGAATATCACTTGGCAACATAAAATTAACTAGAAATAGTGATAAATTACTATGGATGGGCACCCTGGATCTGAACAAATATGACGAAACAGGAAGTATAGTACTTTTTGCAATTTTGCCATTAACTAGGTTCATATATTTATTTGATGATAAGGGTTCGAAGGTGGTATATTTGCATAAAAATTAATGTGGAACATACTAGGAAGTGTAATAAACCGCTTGTCTTTTTCTTTTATATTCAAAACGAGCATGGATTAATTTTAAAAAATATATCTGCTCAAAGTAAAAAACAAAGTTGAAACTTAAAACGAGAAACAATTTTAAAGCTACCTAATATTTTTCTCCAAATTATTCTGAGACAAGCACGGCTCTTGCCCTCCCCCCCAAACGACACCATTGTTAAAAGGACAGATCGAAAATGTCATAGAGTCGCTAATTATATATCCAATTATAATTTTCTTACCCAACTATAATTGCCTACTTGCATATTTTTTTGTTTTTTTGCTGGTATTGATGTTTTAGCGAATAAAACCACGCTCTCCAAAATATATATCGTTTTCAAGCAAATGCAAATGACATTTAATTCGCTCAAAAGGTTTCGAGACGGAGGAGAGAGGAAAGGTAGCAACATTTTTATTTGTAAACCTTGATAATCTCTGATGTATCATTAAATTGCGGTACTGCTGAAATCATAACAAATAAAAAAATTTTACCAAAAATATAAATCATTTTCACTAAAAGAAAACTGACGCTCTTGCTTTCATAAGGCATAAGTATATTATTTAGTTCTTTATTTAAGAATTGACGACGCTTCTTGACTACTAAGGTCCCTGCGTCGGCCCTGAAGTGCATTCCTGCAGCGTGATTCGATCTCTGGGTCCCGTATTACCAAGCTAAGGTCAAATCCACTGCGCCACCAGAGGACGTATATTCTTTAGTAATATCTGTTCGTTTTAAGTTTGAATCTTGGTAAGAATGTCAGCTGCAAAGCCATCTATAATTTTCTGTAAGAAAGGGAAGAAGATTTCAAAGTTTCTACATCTGTTTACTGACCTTCAAATGGAATTCCCTATACGATGCTTCACTTGTGGCGCTGTGATAGCCCCTAAATATGCACAATATACACATCTAATAAATGAGGGGTATTCAACTAGGTAAAATTCTAGTTTAGCTACTGTTTGCTATCTTGGAAAGGGGTTAGGAAAATAAAACTTTCAGGGTTGGGCCTACAGACTAAAGTAGGTCTCTGGAAGGTGTTTTGAAGTACCCGCCGTCATTCTTTCTCATTCCACAGGGCCCTGGCCTTTTATAACCTTTAAAAATCTTTGTAATATAAAGCTGAAATCTTGCAAAATAGACCTGCTTAAATGAAGCACAACAAAACTGTTTTCAGTTTCACAACTTTGCTCAAATACAATTTATGGTAATTCAAAGATCCACAAATACATTCCCCAAAATTTCCTCAAACAATAGGAATTACATTTTAGGAATTTAAACCAGAGAAAAAGAAATTAATATGTAAAAATTAAGGTAAAATCTTATTTTGTCAAAGTTTCAATAGGTTTAGACCTGTGGAGTAGGCAAATTTCTAAGACTTAGAAATCAGAGATGGGGTAAAATTCTAGTTAATTGACTTCTTGCTATCTCAGAAAGGGTTTGGGTTAGGAAAAATGACACTTTCAGGTATAGGTTTACAAGCTAAAGTATGCCCTGGGAAGGTATTTTGAAGTAACTACCTCCACTCCTTCTCCCTCTAGAGGGCCCTGACCTTTGATGGCTTTTAAAAATATGTGTGTTATAAAAGTGAAACCTTGCAAATAGATCTTCTACTTAATCAAAGTACAACAAAATTGTTTTCAGCATCTTAACTTTGCTCAATTCCATTTTATAAGATTTTAAAGATATGCAAATATATTTTCTAAATTTTGAAAAAAAAATTGATATGGCTCAAAATTCTACTCAAATAACAGGAAGTACATTTTCAGAACTAAAGGCAGAGACAAAGCAACTAGTAACTTGAAAATTAAGGTAAAATGTTGTTTTGTCAAAAATTTCCATAGGTCATACAGTCATACAGTAATTTCATAATGTCATACAGGCAAATTTCAGGGCCCTCTAGAAGGAGTGGAGGTTGGTACTTTAGAATACCTTCCTGGGACATTCTTTAGCCAGTAGACCCATCCCTGAAAACTTCATTTTCCTAACCTAGACCCTTTCTGAGATAGCAAGAATTCAATTAACTAGAATTTTACCAAAGATGGTTAAGAGGGACAATCATTTCTTTCTGATGTTGTGGAAGTGAGAAGTGGAGTTCTTCAAGGTATAGTCCTGGGCCCAACTTTATTTGATATTTTCATTTATGATGCACCTTGTAACATCAAAAATAAAGCAAGGTTTTATGCAGATGATTCAAAGGTAATTGGTTCAGTTAAAAGCTCAGGAAAAATTGAAACCATTCAAGCAGACTTGGACTCATTTACCTGCTGGGCAGAGACTTGGAAGCTGAAGTTCAATGTCTTAAAATGCAAGGTTAATCACTTTGGTAGTAAAAATTCAAAACACTAGTGCTCAATTGAGTCAAGGAACAAAACAAGGGAAACTATTGTCAGTAGTCATGCTGAATATGATCTGGGCCTATTAGTTGATGAACAGCTAAAGTTCTGTTTGCTTGCTCAGATTATGGAAGCAAAGGCTGGTCTGACTCTTGGTATATTTAAGAGAACTTTCTGTAATTGTTCACCATAAGCTATTTAAAAGTTCTATAAAAGTTTAATTTGACCTAAGCTAGAGTTAGCCATGTGCATTGCCTACCAAAGTTATAAATCTCTCCTTACTGCAGATAAGTCCATGCTTAGCCTAGACAAAATATACAAGTCTATATGAATTATATGTTTTAATGAGTGCAGATTATCACTCTTTTCAATGTCTTCCTTGAACAAAATATTACAGGCTAATACCAAGAGTATTACCATTCAGTTTTGTAATCAACATTCCCCAAATATGATAGCTGCTGCCATAGCAGTTGTGCCCCCTCCCTACAGGGCACAGGAATAGTCCTTGATTATATGCAAAAAATGTTGGAAATGTGCAGTTTTCAACAAAATTCAGGTAGGACAAAAGTAAATATATAACTTGATGCCTTTTTTAAGTTCTTTCAGAATTCAATAAATGCTTCTATGGAAAATTGCATTTTCAGCCCTGTGTAATATTTGGTCTTAAAATGGGTCAGGGTTTTGCTGAACCACTACTCATAGTGGTTTAGCCAAAAATGAAAAATTCTTTTATGAGAAATTTGTTATGATATAAAGCTTGATAAGAACATAATATAAATATGAATAGGATCTTGTATACAAAAAGACTAAAAAGAAGTAATAACAATTGTATTTGATATTTTCACAAAATAGTTAGTCATTTCTTTCAATGCACTTGGCAGACAACTAAAGTACCAGCTAGAATTCATATTATTTTCTAGAACTGAAAATGTTTTCCTTAGGGATTTATCAATTTACTACCACTATGAAAGCAGAGAGAGATGTTGGACACAAGTCCTATTCTAAAAAAGAAACATACTAAATTATATCCCTACTAGCTGTTGGGGTGGCACTTCGCGCCACCCCAACACCTAGTTGATGGGGGCGCTTCGCCCACCCCCCAAGCCCCCCCGCGCACGTAAGTTGTTACACGCCATATAAGTTACGCGCCATTGTAGTTGTGTCCCTGTGTCCCACCTGTGAATATAGATAGATATATATATATGTTTTTAACTAACGCACCACCCTACATAAAACTTGCAAACATACAACATGCTTTGCTGTCCCATTGTCTGTGAATATAAATAGATTGTCAGGTTTACCGACTCTTGAGCAGGCAACATATAATTGTCCATGGGAAAAACAATCCGTATTCAGATCTAAACATCATTATTCTAATGATTGCCCTTGAGCTTTGTTGATGGTGATTGCTAATTGAACATTCTCTGTGTCCCAGTCGTCATTTATATATCCTCCTGTGCCCCCGGCGTCCCCGTTGTAGTTGTGTCCCGGTCATTTATATTCCCTGTGTCCCAGTCGTCATTTGTGTCCTGGTGTCCTAGTCTGTAATTTCTCTTTGAGTGTCCTGGTCATCATTTATATCCTGGTGTCCCGGTCGTCATTTGCGTCCCAGTGTCCTGGTCTGTATATACATTCGTTTTTGAATTGGTATATGATGAAATAAATTTTTTGTTTTTTTGTCTTTTTCTTTTCATTTTTTTTGGTTTTTACCTTTTTTAGCTGTTTTAGGTTTTTTTCTTTTTTCTTTTTAGTTTTTTTTTAGTTTTTACCTTTTTTTAGTGTTTTTTTATTTTTATTTTTATTTTTTTAGTTTTCTATTTTTCAGTTTTTTTCCTTTTTTAGTTTTTTTTTTTTTTTTAGTTTTGAAATAAATTTTTTATTTTTTTCCTTTTTTTTCTTTTTAGTTTTGTTTTTGGCTTTTACCTTTTTTTAGCTTTTTTAGTTTTTTTGTAGTTTTTACCTTTTTTTTATTTTTATTTTTTTTTAGTTTACTTTTTCTCCTTTATTTTTCAGTTTTTTCCTTTTTTATTTTTTAATCTTTTTTTTGTTTTTAGTTTTTTACCTTTTTTTGTTTTTTTAGTTTTTTTTTAGTTTTTGCCTTTTTTATTTTTTTATTAGTTTTTAGTTGTTTTTTAAGTTTTTTTTTGTAGTTTTTACCTTTTTTAGCTGTTTTAGTTTTTTTTTCTTTTTTTAGTTTTTTTTTTGTAGTTTTTACCTTTTTTTAGTATTTTTTTATTTTTATTTTTATTTTTTTAGTTTTCTATTTTTCAGTTTTTTTCCTTTTTTAGTTTTTTTTCTTTTTTAGTTTTGAAATAGTTTTCTTTTTCTCCTTTATTTTTCAGTTTTTTTCCTTTTTTAGTTTTTTAGTTTTTTAGCCTTTTTTTAGTTTTTTTTATTAGTTTTTAGTTTTTTTTTGTAGTTTTTACCTTTTTTTAGTTTTTTTCTTTTTTAGTTTTTAGTTTTTTAACTTTTTTTTAGCTTTTTCAGTTTTTTTTAGTTTTTTTTCTTTTTGTTTTTTTTTTGTAGTTTTTACCTTTTTAGTCAAGGTTCGAACCTGGAACCTCTCGAACCTAGAACCTGGAACATAATGCGTTACCAACTCAGCTACATCGGCTTGAATACTTTTGTTTTTGAATTATTCAAAAATGAAATAATTCAGGACGTCACTCGACAGACAGACAGACAACTTATTTTTATATATATATATAGATTATGGCTTTAAGTGAGACTAACAAGATGAAGAAGCAAGATGTTTTTCTATGCTAGAAATTTGTTGTGCAAATATATAGAATTTCAGGGCTAAAAAAACAAAGCTTCTGTGTTGTTTTTGAATATGAGAATCATAAATGTATTAAATTATAACTAATTTAGAAGTTTTTTCCTTAAGGGCTATTTTTAAAATGGACAAGGGCTTGACTGAATGACTGTTCATAATAACCAAAAATCAAAAATGCTTTTTTGTAGAAAACAAAGCTGTCAAGCAAGATAAAATTGCAATTAGAAGCTGGTGCAGGAATAGTAACTATGATTTCAATAAATCTTAATAGCAAATGTTTATTTTGAAGTCAAGTACAATGTGCTATATTGACTGGTGACTGAATATTTAAAGTTTGCAATTTTTGAAAACGTAAGCATAATTGCACAAACAGAGGAAGCTAAAAATAATATTTTTTAAAATCTAGGGGGTTCTTTTTATTGTTTTTTTTTTTTTATCAAAAATACAAAAAAAGGTATTTCCCAATTGAAACACCAAAAGAAGTAAATATTTTCACAATTCAGGGTAGGTCAAGTGATAAGTAAGTTCCAAGATTGTGCATTTCATTTGGAAAGTTTTAAGTTTTTCAATCAATGATTCATCATTACACTCATTGAACATTCCATTACTCCTATCCTCTATCCAATCTGTTTTTTATAGTATTTTGCTAAGGATTTAAAATGAAGTCAATTTTGACAAAAAAATTGTATCTTTTTATTCAAGATGTTGAATGACATCATAATTATAATTTACAACCATAAATGACATTAGGAGTAAAAACTATGTGATGATATCAGTTGTAGCTGGGGTTTAATATTTACTAACTAAATAAAATTAAAACTAAATAATCCTAAAAAAAGAAAGTTTGTTACCTTAAACTTACCTTAAATCGCATTTAAGGCGTTTAAGGCCAGCAAGATAAGGTGGTAGATCCTCCTGTAGTTCTCATTGGTGGTGAGTGATGTAATTATGTTGGCTTAGCTTCCCAGTCCAGCCTCCACTCAGCCCTTTCCCAGTCCCTGTCGACTCCAGCCTTGAAGGAGTGGGGAGTCTCATGTGTTAATGAAAGCAATTTAAAATTGGAAACATGCTTTTCCTCTCCTACCTGCATTTTTGAGAATTGGAATCTCTACATAGACTACTAACATCTCTCAGATTTAATCAGAAATGCAAATTATTTGTGGCTAGTCAAATCTTTAATACATCATGCTAGAGTTTTTATTGTGCTGCATCTTTAATTGTCCATAATTACAATAAATCTTTTCTAGCAGCTGGGCTATCTTTTGGCCTCTTTAGTAGTTAGAGTTCCTCCTCCTTTTTTTTCGTACTTTTGGATGGCTGATCCAATGATTCACTCTGACTCTTTCTGCAATTTCTTCTTTCCCCCTGTTATCTCATTTTTATCCTGGGGTTTTTTATCCTTAAGGCTTTCTGCATTTTCTATTATTTCATCCATTGGAGTACCAACTTAAATTTTTTGAATAGGCTCATTTCATGCTGGATCATTATAAGTCTTAGCATCATTGGCTGGTTTGGACTCACTATTCTTCCTAAGATGTGAATAAAGCCCTTCCTTATTTTTTGTTTTGCTGGAGTATCTTCAAGTTTTTTTTGGGGGGCTCGAATAGCTCCTCCTCCTTCTTTTGCTTCTTTTTGGTGGCTGATCCAACAATTCCCTTTGAATTTTTCTGCAACTCCTGCTTGCCAACAATTTCTTTCTTTACTTCTTTGATCATCTTTTCATCCTTTCTTTTATATGTTTTTATAGGGACCAGGCTTTCTGTGTTTTATATTATTTGATCAGTCAGAGTACCATTTTCAACTTTTTAAATAGACTCCTTTGAGGCTGCATCATTAAGTCTCAGTTGTATTTTCTATTATTTCATCCTTTGGAGTACCACTTTCAACTTAACTTTCAGTCTTTAACTAGCTAGTGAAGAGTGAACTCCTATAATTGGATTACTTTTTTCAAGTTAAAAGGTTTAAATTTGATATTAATTTGGACTTTGACATTGCATAACTTGATGCAAGTGTAGATTTCTACGTGCAGAGAATAGCATTATGGCTGTTACTCAAGCAAAGTTTGATGAAGGAATGCAACGGCTTCAGGCGTCACTAGATAAATTATTAGCAGAGTAGAAAAGTTTTTCTGTCTCAATAATTGCCCTTCAAGATGAAGTTAGGCAAATATTGGCAGAAAATGCAAATCTATGCGACGAATCTAAAAAGCTTCAAAAATTGCAGAATAAAAATTTGGACAGTAAACTTTTGGACATAGAAGGGAGAGAAGGGAAATTGAATTTGATTGTTCATGGTCTGCCCACTGAATAGCATAATCAATTAGTGACTAGCAACGTAAAGTCTCTTGTTTCTGACAAATTGCAAGTTACCAAGGAAGTTACTCTTACCAAGTGTTATCACCTTACAATAAATAGCTGTTCAAACATCACAAGTAGGAAAACTAATGTTCAACCAGTCCCTGTTTTCAGATCACTAGACACTAATTATAATATTCAGGCAATTCTCAATGAGGTGAATAAGTTGAACGGTAGTGGAATTTGCATTTGTACTGATCTCCCACCAAAGCTAAATTTTATATGGAATGAGCTATTGTCTTAGGGAAAGGACATGCATGATTTGGGTTCAATTCATCTTACACATATTAAACAAAAAAGGAGCAAATTATGGCTTTTAATGTAAAAAGTCTCCATCTTCACAGTGGGTTAAAATTGACTAGTTATGGTGATTAATAATGATATACCTTTGTTGAGATTATTTTTATTATGTTAGGTTATGTAATGTTTCTCTGTTCACAGGATCCTACTTATTTGTGTGCGGTTTTTGGTCCCTCTTTAGACTATTATGAGTCTTTCAGTTTTTTGTGTGTGTTTCTATTTATCTGAAGTAATTGATTACAATAACTCTTTCTTTATCTGCATTTCGTCTTACAATGCATATGTTCCATTTCTTTCTCTTTTTTTATTTATTTTCAAGCAGTTTCTTTTTCTTTCATCATTATTTTCGGGTTCTCGCTCATTCAGTTGTTTTTGCTACCTCAAGGCTCAGATGATGTGTATTTGCAAAACTTTCTGCTGGTCTTGATCATAATTCTTATTTTTTCATTGGATGTTAATTGTATTGGGGGGTACACAGAGAGACCTAGAGTCTAACCCTTTAGATTTTTCCATATTCCAGAGCCAAGATAAATTTGTTGGAGGTGAGATAAATGATAGTGGATTAATTAATTTTCCATATCGTGAATATAAATTACCTTCCAAAGTTTCTGATCTTCCCAGTACTGATGTGATGAGAACAGGATTTTTAAATTGTATAGTTTTTTCTTAGTTCTTGGGATGATCTTGTCAATGTAGTTCATAAATTATCATGTTGTGCTATTGGATTCTGTGAGACTTTTTTTTACAGACCCAAATGCTCATGTTGTTTTTCCTGAATATCAGTTTACTTTTAAAAGCTGATTGACAAGGCTCCAAAGTGGTTTAGCAGTATTAGTAAAAGAAGGTATCTCTTTTTGATGCCTTGCAAATCTGGAATGTTCTCGTGAGGAAGTGGTTTTTGAAGTAATGGTGACTGAAATTAGTCTTGGAAACTGATGTAGTTTTTTGCATAGTATACCGACGGTTTTTTTTTCTCCAGTCAAGTCTTTCCTCTCTAAACTCTATGTTTTTTTGCATCAACTTCATTTTCAAAATAAAAATGTTATCCTTTTGGGAGATTTCAATATTGACTTTCTAGAAGCTTCAAATGAATCTTCTGTTGACTTGCTTTTCTGCTTATCTTCTTCCTACTTGCCTGATATGTACGAGAATTTCACCTAGTTCTGCTTCTCTCATTGATAATGTTTTTACATCTTTACTAATTCAAGCAAGTTTTTCTGCTTTAAGTGATATATTAGATCATTTTCTGCTGATTGCAGATTTGCCTTTTATTTATAAAATACCGCATGTAAGTAAGGAACGTCAAAGATGGTTAATAAATAAAATAACATTAAAGTACCTGAATGAAAGCCTTGGTCTGCTGTACTGACAGGATGTTATTTCCACAGAGGATACATCTATGCCAACTGATACTTTTCTAAGAAAATTAAATACTGCCTTGATTCTAGTTGCCCATTTGTTACAAATAAATTTCAAGAGAAAATTTTCCTGTAAGGCCATGGATAACTTCTGGAATTTTAAAGTCAGTAAGGAAAAAAATGATTTATTTAAAAAGCAGTTAAAGAATCCAACTGATTATAATATCAAAAATTTTTAATTTCTAACCACACTGATACAGTTGTCTAAACAAAGGTATTATAATGAGTCCTTTTAAGAAGCTCAAAATTCTCCTTGTAAAACGTGGTCTTTAATCCATTCTTTTATAAAAAAAGGAAGAAATTCCAAGTTTCCTGAAGTTATTAGTTTGGAAGATGGAACGCCTACTAATAAATTGGAGAAAGTGGCTGATATTTTGAATGCTTATTTTGCTAATATAGTAGAGAAAGTTGTTTCATCAGTGATGAACCAGTTTTATTCATGCAGTAATAAATATTTTTCTTCTTACCTTCCTTCTCTTCAAAGTAATTTAATTTTTCTTGGGCCTATTTCTCAGTCTAAAATAGCAAAAATAGCGTAATAACTAAATCCAAGTAATACAGTGGGAACAGACAGGTCTAGTTCTATAACTGTTAAGGAATTATTGTCTGCAGTAATTATACCGTTACAACATATAATTAATCTTTCTTTAAAAATTGAAGTTTTCTGATCTGCTTTTAAAGAAGCAATGATATTTCCAATTGACAAAGTTGACTCTCCTGAAAACCTATCAAATTACTTCAGGTTTTTTCTATAATATTTGAGAAGGTAATTTACAAAAGATTTTATGATTTTCTTAAATCATCTAATTTGTTCACAAATTCCCAATTCGTGGTTTCAGAGGTTATAACAAATTCCCAGTTTTAGGTTTGGACGTGATACTGAACATGCTATCATTGCTCTCATCCAATATATTCATGAATGCTTAGATAGTGGTGAAACTCCAGCAACAATATATTGAGATTTTAAAAAAGCATTTGATAAAATAGCCCATTGTATTTTTTTTTGTAAATTGAATAATTGTGGTGTGTGCAGATCGGCGTTGGATCTAGTTAAATCTTATCTGGATAAGAGAAAGCAACAAATAAATGGAGGTAATTTCCTCTCTCCGCGTATTCCTCAGTCTTCAAAGGTTCGGGGGTTTGGGTACCTGAGGGCTTTGTCCTAGGTCCTCTGCTTTTTCTAATTTATATAAATGATCTTCACTGTGCTTTAGCAATCCCGTGTCTCAACACACATTTTGCTGCAACATATGGCAGTTTCACTCTGAGAGGAATGATGAGGAGTTTGAGGCGAAACTGGATACTGCATTCCCTAATGTTCTTGATTGGTGTTCACCCAATTTTATTGCTTTGAATTTGTCAAAAACTAATTTCATAATTTACAGCAGAAAGTCAAATATCTGCCCTCTTATTACCCAAGTTACTTCTTCAAAATATCTATTATCAATATCTCGGGTGGAAACTATAAAGTACCTTGGACTTGTCATTGACGAAAGCTTATCTTTAAAAAAAAAAAAAAAAATTCAAATACTATGCTTAAAGATTTCAGGGTGTATTGGTTTGATGTGAAGGTTGAAGCATTATTTGCCCTAGGCTACTCTGGTTTACAAAGCATTTATTTTGCACGGTTTCAGTCTGATATTAATTATTGTTCTCTAGTATACTTATCTACATTTAAAAACGATGTTAAACCAATACAGATTTCACAAAATAAAGCCCTAAGAATCCTTAAACTTATTATTCCATCACCTATTGCAGTTCCAAATGAGTCTTACACATCATCTTTATTTACTTATCTAGATATAATTCTAGTTTCTCAACAATTTACTTTTGGAGAAATTCTTTTCAAATTTAATTATGACTTTAAGAAATTACCGCCATATTAACTCAATCAAAGTTTGTTGTCCCAATCGCAAGAATTACATAGTTATAATACTCCACAAAAAAGGCCTTCTACATTTCTATTATTTAATCAGTTCTAGTTCCATTTCAACTTTTTGAGTATGCTCTTTTGAGGCTGGATCGTCAAAAGTCTTAGCCGCATTTGCTGGTTTGGTTCACTATTCTTCCTAGGGCGAGAATCAAGCCCTTCTTTAACAGCTGGAGTATCTTCAGTAGCTCGAACCACCTCCTTTGTTGTTGAAAGTCCAACAATTTCCTCTGATTTTCTCCGCAGCTGCTGCTCATTAACAGTTTCTTTTTTCACTTTCTTTTATATCCTTTTTACCCTTCTTTTTATTTGTTTTTATAGGACCAGATTTTCTGAGTTTTTTATTATTTGATCAGTCAGAGTGCCATTTTCTACTTTTTGAATAGGCTTCTTTGAGGCAAGAGAATTAAGTCTTAACCTCATTGGTTGGTTTGAGTCCACTCTTCTTCTTAGAATAAGAGTTAACTCCTTCGTGGTCCTTTCTTGTGCTTTCATCCATTTTTGGTTATTTGTACAATTTAATCACTCACCAGACTACTAACACTAGTGATTTTAAACATTAGTTTCAGATGTACCCATTCACCAAGCCAAATTTTTGATTTTGATTTTACTTGAACTTTTTTAAGAGAATAATCTAAACTTGCTCAAGAATTGGAAATGGGTTTGATTCTCCCATGAATTCATGCCTTTCAAAAAGTATTGTAAAAAATCAACATGTTCTGTATTGATAAAACGGCAATAAAAATTTGAAATATGTAAATTGGTAGATGGATAAAAATTTGTAGGACTGAAGGAAAATAAATTACGATTTTTTTTTTCAGGGAATATAATCCTTAAAACCCTACAGGGCATCCTACCTCTAAAACTAGAACATTCAGACTTAACATCTTCAGGCTTCTTTAGCAGCTGCAGCACGTCCTCGTCCTTCTTATTTTCGGTGGATGATCCAATGGTTTCATCTAATTCTTTCTGCGACTCCTAATCACTAGCACTTCCTCATTTCACTTATATTTTATAAAATAAATTAGCAGCTATGATAGTGTAGTGTGTGTCTGCAACTAGTAACACCTTATTGCAACTAGTATTAATTTCTTACAGCGGAGTTTGCATAATTTTTGTTTTCTACCTGTGCTCACTCATTTTTTTTTCTTCACCCTTCAGGTGGATGTGCAGGAGAGATTGATTTGACAGCAGCTTAGTCGTATTCATTCTGGTGATTATTTTCAAGCTATTCAACTATAAGATGGCAGCAGTGTTAACTCTTACCTTCCATGTAACAGAAATAGAGTGTAGTTTTGCTAGAGGATATTTAAGCCTAAGCTCTGCTAATAAATCCGATTTCTGATAAGAATCTCAGTTACATTGTTAAAGGCTGTCTTAACAAATGTTTACTGTTGCTCTACTTAGACAAGCTATTTTCTGGATTGATTTTAAGATCATTATGGATTGATTCACCAAATTGAGTTGAGGCTCAAACCACGAAGATCCATTGCCAATTTTTTCAAGATAATAAAAAATCAACAAATATACTTATCTTATTTATATCTTATCTTATATATCATAAATGTACAAATAACATACAATTTTGATGCTGTTTAGGATTTAGACTACATAATTCAGTAACATCATCTTGAATTGTCTTCAATTCATGTTGGCATTGATAGCAATGATTTTGGTCACTTGGCAATTTCTTTTTGTGTAATAATTGCCTGTGAAAATATGCACACCTGAGAGAACAAATTACAAAATAGTTTCAGTGAAATACTTTGGATCGTACAAATATTACCTTTTATATTTCGTCTCTTACTATGTTATTGAGTCTTATTTGTGTTCGGTATCATTTACTCGAATTAGGAGTTATCAGTTCAGATGCTAAGATTAAGGTGAATTTGAATTATGTACAGATTAACCCCCCCCCCCCATTAAACAATCAGAGCTTGTATTGCACCCTAAGAGAGCATGAAAATCAGAGCCTATCAGCATATTTGGTGCATTGATCCTGAGTTAAAATTAACAAAAAGCAGTCTCAATCAGTTCGTCTAAATTTGAGAATAGGTCTATTAATACTTTGGCTGATTTGCTAAGTGACTTGGGTTTCTTCTTTTGCTTCCATCTTTGATTGGTAAAGTTTGTGATCATTCTCAAAAGTTATAATCATATATTTTGTCATAGGGTATTGGTCAGGCCCTAATTTATCCTTATCTCTGTCAATGCTGTGTGTAAAGTGATTTTTTCTGTAAATTCAAACTTATTGATTTGGATAGTATCATTAAAAAAACATTCAAGTTTTGATTGTGCTTAATTGCTATTCCATTTACAGCTGTTTTTCAAATGTCACTTTGTTACTCAACAGTCCTGGATGGCATCTTGTGTGTTTATTGTTCATACATATTTTGAAATATGGAAAAACACGTTTTCTTTCTCTTTATATTGTGCTCTGATCATTTCTATTAATCTTAGTAAAATGCTTCAATTTCTTTTGCTTCCTTTTTTAAATTCTAATGTTAATTTGGAAAAATTCTATTTGTGTTTCTGAGAGATTTGGTTGTTAGCCTAACCTTAATTTTCTTTCTTTCAGTCAAAGTACCCAAATAGGTGATGACCTGTATGCATGTGCTCTTGATTTATTCATGGCCTTTTTGACTGAGCTGCCCAAACTCAAGATTTTTATCCTCTGGCTTCTAATGGCTGACATAATTACCATTTAAATTCGTTGTACCTTATTCCTCAGTATAAAAGTCATAAGTCATCTAGAAATTGCTAACAAAATGTACTTTACTATGATGATATCTATTTTCATTAAAGTGCTAATTACCCAAAAAACAAGTTTACTGACACTGCTTACATCTATTTTGCCAAGTACGGTCGCATACACTGTCTAATAGCAGGTCAAATTTTGGAAATCTTTGCCCTCTATTAGCATTGAGAAGCTTGTAAATGCCAAAAGTATTTGAAGTACAACTGTTCTCTGTGAGTAGTATTGGTTTTCATATTGAGTTTCACTTTGTTCCTTAAAAAGTGAAAAAAAAGAAGAATAGCTAGTGGAGTTAAAAGCTGCATTCCCTACCTTTAGTTATGAATGTTTTTTCTTCTTTTTTTTTAGTGATGCTTTGAATTCTTTAAAAATGGAAGCTTTTTGCTGCAGAAGATTTTTCCTCTCTTATGTACCATCTGTATCAGAGAATTATCACACGCATGAAATTGAGGCCTCAAAATTGAAAATGCGACAGGAAGAACCAGAAAATAATGCAGTAAATGTTATAAAGATCAGGTGATTTTTTCAGAGGCTGTCAATTCAGCAATAAAAATACTTTATATTGTTTTAGTTTGTTGAAGTTGTAATAGATCTCAAATAGGAAATTTGGAAGATATTTTGGGGTCAATTGTCAATCGAAAGCTATGCTGTGCTAAAAGCAGTTCTGTTTCGCGAATACAACTTGTCCGTGGGTCTCAATACCTTAGGTTTATTTGATACCAATTTATTGAGAAGTTTGAATCCACTTTTGTTTCTTCCAGAAAGTTCACAACCAAGTAATTGTGTTACATTTGAGGTGCATTATGCTTATCATCCATGAATGCAGTAATTCTTATGGAAATTTAGGCAATCTTCTGTCTAAAGGGTGCCCACAGAAGATATTAGCTTCCACTCTCCCAGAACCCCGCCAATACTTATGAAAATCCCTAAGAATATTAAGTATAAATATTTTACTGAGTTCAAAGTGCGAATGAAGTTTTATGACAAAAACACCTTTCAAACCTTACTAATGGGTAGGCATAATGAGGCAAGGGACGAAATACATGGAGGCTTTTACAAAGACCTAGCAATCATTTCTCTCTGTCTTTTTAGGGTATTTTCGAGAATGGCTGTAGACTATGTAATCCTAAAAATGTACTTTCATGCAAATAGACTAGAACAAGAATGTCCTCCAACAGCTCAGTAAATTAAAGGTATATGTCAGATATGGTGATGACTTCCTGGTTGTTTGGAAAGGTTCAGCAGAAAAAACTCTCATCTCTAATCAAGATTTATCCGAAAATACCAATACTGTGATATTAAATTTACCATGGAATTTCAAGCAAATAAAAGATCTTCCTTTTATTGGTGTTCTATTTTTAGTAGGGAGAACACAATTGACCCCAGTTTAAAGAAAAAAAAAACTCACCCATAATGATAGGCATTTTAGATACAATTCATACTGCTACTCTACTATTAAGAACTTAAGAAACATATGTTAGCAAAAGAATTGGCTTTGCTAGCTTTGTCATCTCCTACCACTTGCTTTGGCCCTCCAACATAGAAACTAGCTGGACATTAGCTCCCTCCGCTCGCTACAGTAAGCAGTCCAGGCCTTTGGCCGTTGCATGCTTTTTATCATGGTCACATTTTTGTTTTTTAATAAACTTCGGGTTTTTGTAGCCTAATGCTACAAGATTCTAAAATTATTCTACATTAAAGTATCCTTAACATTAGTGGAAACTGTTGAATAACTTAACTTTCAGAAAGACATTAACTTTCAGTATTTTTTAGAACTCTCTCCCTCCCCACCCCCAGCCATAAGCATTATTTGTAATTGTTTCTTGATTATGAAAAAGCTGTCGACTACAAAATAAAGTCAGTCAATGCCAGTAAAAAAGAAAAGTAATAAAAGAGGGGTGTAGAAAGAATTATTGTGAAGGTTTTTTTCTAACTCGTTTTGATTTGTAGGATAAGTTTTTTGTAATATATCCAACAGCCCCAACGTTTACCACACTAACGTTGATCGAAAAAAAAAAATCCATGAGGAAATTCCTTACCTTATAATATGTTGCTTAACTGCGTTGAAACTGATCATTCCTCAAAAATGAATATTCATTTGTCATCAATTTTATAGTGAAGTACTAATCACTATGGTTGTCAGAAGAAGTCGCCTTTTCAAAGAATTCAGACGAGCGCATTGGAATCTTGAAACGTTAATATTGTTACTGGCGATACAAAAGACACTAGAAATGTACCAGTGCTATTGGGAAATGATGAACTTATGGATGCTACCAAAGGGATTCATATCGCACATAATAAGTGCAATGGTTCCAAGTTAACATGAAAATGACTTAGTTTTATATAGATCCAAGTACAAAGGGTTACAAAAATATAGTGCCCTAGATCCCAAAGTGACAGAGGACAGGACGATTCTTCTCCTGCCCCTTTCATTCTGCCACCGTCTATGAATGATATGTTTTTTTTCTGCAATGAGAGATCTCTAACATTCTTGGAACCCCATTTTGTACCATTTCTCTGCCTTAGTCCTAAACACAGGAATAAAATGACTAGCTCAACCACAATATTGTGGCAGCACTGTTGGACCTGTATGAAGTCTAAGCGTCCTTTTTTTTCTGCTTCTTCTTTTTTTCTTTGCTTCTAGCAGGCCATTGGAACATCATAGGAATATTTAAGGGCTTATTTTGAAGCTGTTTATATCTAATCACTTCAGTATCTAAGTGCAGTATATTTTGAGAATGCCTTTTTTTGGAGTCTTTTCATTGAAAATGGCCTTTTCCGTATTTTGACTTAAAAATGGAAAAACAAGCCAAAGTGTACCTTTTGGGTGGCATATGGTACTTTCTGATGGGGCT
Source organism: Artemia franciscana (assembly GCF_032884065.1). Lineage (NCBI taxonomy): Eukaryota > Metazoa > Arthropoda > Branchiopoda > Anostraca > Artemiidae > Artemia > Artemia franciscana. The sequence goes on along the minus strand of NC_088864.1, from coordinate 35,832,983 downwards.
AATAAATCGACATTATAAAAGGCGATTAGATATAAAACTAACTTTTAAACAAATCCTTAAACGGCTATCTATGTTCCCGTGCTCCGCCCAGCCTTTCCGTAACAGAAATGGCACCCAAATTGTACTTTATTGGGCGCCATGTGGCACCTTATAATGGCATTATTAAGTCGAATTTATTAAAAAGCGATCAGATATAAAAATTAGCTTTAAAACCCCTTAAACAGCTCTCCATGATGCTCCAGGGCCCTGACGAGCCTTTCCATTCAGCAAATGGCATCCGAATTGCACTTGTTGAGTGCCATATGGTATAGTATATTTCTGTGTCAAATATATTATATACTATGCCATATGACATCCAATAAATGTAACTTGGGTATCATTTCAGGAATGGAAAGTCTGGGTGGGGCACTTGAACATTTTAGAGAGCTGTTTAAGGGCTCGTTTTAAAGCTAATTCTATGTCTAATTGTTTTTTATAATGCCGACTTGATAACGCCATAGTAAACTGTCATGTGGTACCTAAAAGGTGCACTTTGGGTTGTATTTCCATTTTTAAAAAAGGGCATTTTTCAATGAAAAGACCTCAAAAAAGGTATTTTTCAAAATATAGACAGGAACAAACTAGGGGTGGGACCCCCCCCCCCCATTTGTTGCTTTTAGCTCTAGGTTGTCTTGAATTTCTAGCATGTAATGAACGGGTGTTTTGAAACAGTAAACACTATAAAACATAATCTTATGGACAAGACTCTTATCGACGAGTCTAATGGTAACAGCTCTACCTTGTGGCTGTAGTAACGCTGGTTGGAATAGTAGATAAATTAATTTTTTGAAAAGCATATCCCATCCAAATCGCCAATTGATTTCTAATGATCAGTTCTTCTAAAATGTTGAAGTCAAAGAAGTAAAAATAATGAAAACACAAATATCCATAAAATATATTCACTTAAATAACATGTTATTTTAATAATTCCGTAGATGATTGAATTGTTTTGATAATTGACTCTTTGTGACTAAATAAAAAAATGTTTTTTTTTTTTCAATTGAAACTAAGGAGCAATGTTACAAGTTATAACAAACATAAATTATTACATATCTGAGGGTGGCTGCCCCTTCCTAAACTCTCGCTCTTTACGCTAAAGTCTCAAAATTATTTTAAAATACTTTTCATTCGCTTTTTCTTACGTTTCAGAAGTTTTTTTTAAAGAGTTATGATAAAAAGTGAAGCTTTAGCGTAAAGAGTGAGGGTTGCTGCTTCATGCTGCTCTTTACTTTCAGCTGAAAAAACTTGTTTTTCATTTAATTTCTGACCATTTTTCAAATCCCTCCATGAAATCCTCTTCCTTCCCTCCCCCGTGTAACATTTACCCTGAGAAATTTACCTTTGAAACGTTCTTCCCCACAGAAAGTTCTCCCCCTGGCAAATTACCCCCCCCCCCCCCAAAAAAAAAGTCTACGCATTTCCTAATGACAAATAGTATATGCGAACATTGGGCAAATTGCGTAACTTAAAGCCTTTTCCCAGGGGACTATGGGGGGTCATGCCATCTCCAGATAATAGTTAATGGACCTTTCAACTATGCTGATTCAAATGGCTATCTCAAAATTTTGATTAGATGTCTTGGGAAAAAAGGGACGTGGGAGGGGGAGGGAGACTAGCTGCCCTCCAATCTCGTTCACTTGAAAAGGGTACTAGAACTTAATTACAATTCCAATGGACCCTCTCACGATCTTCAAGGACCATTGATTCGATACGATTACCCTAAAAAAAAAAAAAAAAAAACATTCACGATCTTTCTTTAGACTGAAAAATATAGAATTCCGTATTTTTGTTGATACGAGCTTAAGACCTCTACAACAGGGTCCTCTGATATTCTGAGTTTGATGGTATGAATTTCGTTAAGATCACTTCACTTTTGGGGGTTTTCCTCCTTTTTCGAAAATCAGGCGTATTTTCTGAGTCTCGAAGCAACCCTAAACTTAATAAATTTTTGTATTTTCGGTTACTATTGGCCCGAGTCGCTCCTTACAGTAAGTTTGTTTTGCCAGAAACTGTTCCCAGATTTTAAAAGCAAAGTTTAAGAGTGATGCATAGTTAATCCCCAATTTTGCCAAAAACTCGAGTTAACTTCTTGAGTTTCTTTGCCAAAGTTGGAAAAAGATGTTTTTATAAAGTTTTTGTGAATATATTTAAAACATAAAAAATTAATTCAAAAAAGCAAAGTTTTGATGAAAGTTGAGAACGAAGTAGAAACGTAAATCAAACAAAATTACTGCTTCGCGATTTATGCAATATATTTTTGAAAAACTGTTTCGATCAAACTGGCTCGTGATATTTCCCGATATTTTGAAGGATGCTGAAAAACTAGCGCTTTACCGAAAACTGAGCTTTCTTGTTTTTAAAGAGTTAAAATCTGCCGTACAATTTATTAATTTTATGCCCGGTAAGAGACTGTTTAGTGCTTTAAAGATTATTCATATATTTTTGCGGCCATTTAAGGATTTTCCTGTTTCTATTCCCGTTTTGTTGCGTCAGTTTTGTGTTTTCAGTGAAGCGCTAGTTAGGGAAATATCACGAGCCAGTTTGTTTGAAACACTTTTTTATGTTGCATAAACCGTGAAGCAGTATTGTTTTTTCGTTTTAAGTTTCAACTTCGCTCTTTGCTTTCAAACGGAAAACTCTTGTTTTAAAATGATTAATATTATAAGAAGATATTCTGGAGATGGAGCCAATGAACCATGACGTGTCGTAAATACTTTTATATTTCAGTCTAATTCTGGAAATGATGCCTGCTAGAACGGCCCTTTCCACTCAAAATAAGAAACCTGGCTTGAGGAAATCGAAGCTTGGCAGTACAGCTTCAAATAGTCCTTCCAACATTGTCTATAAAACTTCACGTCAGCTCTGGCTCAAGTATAATTGAAAACCATCCTGCTTGGTTCAAGGGAAGAATTTTACACCGTTTTCCAAAAAATTCTACCACAATTCGTCAATCCAACCTCAGGTTTTCACTTCCTAAAACCTGCAGAGGTTAGACCCTAGCCGCTCACTTCCTAAAAACCACAGAATTAAGACTTTAGCCACTGTCTGTTGATCAACCAAAGTCTTGCCCCCCCCCCTCCCCCAAAGAAAAACGAAGTTTGAATTATATGGGTTAACTACATTAAGCTGTATTTTCAAAAACTTTATTAAATTCAAAATTAGAAACGAAAGATATTTGAAAAAGGATCTTTTTATTTCTTTTTTTTTTGAGTGGAATGTCCTTATTTGATAAAGCATACACATTTTGAATAAATGTCAAAAGAGAGATCTTTTCATTTTTTTATAGAAAATAATAAAAAAGAAGTTTTTAGTGAAATTTTGAAATTTCAAGTTTTGTATTCCATGTAAAACATGAAGTTTTGCAACGAGTCACAGCTGTAACTTGCACCAAAAGGACAATATAATGAAAAGAGAAATCATCAATGCAACAGCACAAAAACATAATAAAAAGGAAAAAAAAGGAAGACAGAAGGAGAAAAGGAAGACTGTTTTCCTACATTAGTAATTAATATAGATCAGTACTTGAATCAGGCCTTAACCCTACTCACAAATGCCCCCCATCCCCCGCGCGCCTTCTTTCCCCAAACGCATCCAATAAAAATTTTGATATAGCATCTTGTTAAAAATAGCTCAAATATCAGATAACAAAAACTCCGAGGTTGGCAAAACTCTCTAGAGCTCGGGAGCAGGTGTTATACCCCGTCGGTATATAAGGTTTTTATGAAATGGATGGTCGTATAAACTTAAGAGAGGGCTCATTTGATTGAAAATTGAAAGTCCTAGTTCCTTTCTTACAAGTCAAAAGTGATCAGAGGGCACATATTCCCCCTCACTCACTCTCTTTACCCTAAATACATCCGATCAAAATTTTGAGATGGTCATGTTGTTCGAAATGGTCCAAATATCAGATAACAATAACTTCGGGGTCAACATAACCCTTCAGAGCCCAGGAGAAAGGTTGTAACTTATGCCCCGGGGGCATATACTGTTTTTATGGAACAGGCGGTCGTATAAGCTTCGAAGGGGACTTAAATGATTAGAAAGTGAAAATTCTAATTCTCTTTTTAAATAGCAAAAAGTAATCGGATGGCGAACAGCCCCCCCCCCTCATGCCCTTTTATCTCAAAATGCATCTGATAAGAATTTTGAGCTAGTCATTTTGTTCAAAATAGACCGAATATCATAAAAAAAAACTCTGGAGTTTACACAGCCCCCCAAAACCAGGGGCAAGCTTTGTAAATTATGCCCTGGGGCAAATAAGGTTTTTTATAGAAGGGTGTTTGTACAAAAATCGGAGGGGGCTCATTCAATGGAAAATTAGAAGTTATAGCTTTCTTTTAAGAGTCAAAAGAGCCTGGAGGACAACTATCCCCCCCCCCCAGCCGTCTCTTTCCGAAATCCACCCGATCGAAATACTTATATAATTGAATTCATTAGTTTCAGATGTACCCATTCGTGATACGCTTTGACTTTTTTTTAGAATAATATAATTGCTTAAGAATTGGAAAGTTTTCCCATTTTTGCACGATGTTATGTCTTTCAAATATGTAATTTGGGAGATGGGATAGAAAGCTGTAGGACTGCAGAAAAATATCACACTAAAAATTACTCAGGAAACATAATCTAGAATCTTCTAAAACTAGAACATTCAAACTCGGCCTTTTTTTTTATTTTCGACCAAAATGAACAGGACAGCACCCAGGAGTAGTCACATTATCTTTTATTACATATTTAAATTTTGCAAAATGAGAAGCATAGTCTTTAGCCAATACTCAGAAGAAAAGCGTCTTAAAGCTTCACCCAACGCCCCCCCCCCATAGGCAAAAACTTGCAAGACTAGTGCTTTGCAACATACTAAGGTAATAAAAAATTGAGACTAAGAATTAAATCAGAACTTTAATGATTTTATACCACATCGTGTATATGTAAAAACTGATTGAGTACACCAATTTCCATTTTGTTACTAGAAGTGCTCTTAGTGTCTCCCCGTAGTGGCAGGTCTGATGGTCGTGCATTTTCTGATTTGTCCCCATCCAATCAGTCTAGAAAAGATAAACAATATGATTCACTAATCGGAATTCAGCTACATTTTAAATGAGACTTAATGGTAACATTTTGTGTGAATAGAATCAACTGTCATCACTTTGGATGAACTGAATTTCAAATTTAAAAAATCGCAATTAACTATTTTAGAAGAAACACATTTTGAATTTTCAATTAAGATTTTGGTAGGTGCCTAGAGAAGTACCTATAGAGAAGGAAACGTATTAAGAAAAACAATTAAAACTTTATAATACGTAGAATAATTGTAGCTAATACATTTTGCACGCAGCTGCTTTATCTTCACTTATTTCAGTGTTTTCCACTTCTCTAATATATTTTTGATTTTTTTATTATAACTTTTCTTTACTTTTGACTTATCCCTGAAGTAGAGTACCCTTTACAAAATCTGTTTGTAGAAAACGCTTAAGTAATTGTAGTGGCGTCAATATGAAATTCATGAAAAAAAGTCTATTGACTGAAGACAATTCTGCGAAAAAAAGAGAAAAATTTCAGCATCCACCAAATTTTCTTATCCCACCAATGGCTGATTAAGCTTAGGCTAATTTGTTGCTCAAGTGAAATTCGTAATTTGTCTAATTGCTTCCTGGCCACATTGCTTGAGCTAGGAAAACACCAGTTTCATGTTTCGATTAACCCCGCTTTGTTGAGAAAAAAGGTCATTTAGCCTATATCCTTTGTTACGTCGCAAAACCAACAAACATTTACCACTATTTATATGTTTAAAATGGTCTGCAACGTAATTAAGTCTATGTGGTAAAGTAACTTGAAGGAGTAAAAACTCAAATGTGATTTATTGTTTAAAGAAAGTAAAGGACTAAAGTTAAAAACTTTAGAAGGTCATATCAGAAGGATTTGATGTTTAAGACGAATGAGAAGATGAATGAAAAATTTTGGACAGCCAAGCTAACACTAATATACGGATATAGCTACTGTGATTCCAAAGACATTAACCGTTATCATATTTACATCATTATAGACTCTACACTGGACTTATTGGTCTATTTCGCCTTTCAGTATCTCATGTGGTTCTTGAGACACTTAAGAGTCCAAAATTCATTGCTTCCTAAAGACTTTCACAAATACTATAGTCTATTAGAAAAATAAAGCTACTTCGGATACAAACAATAGTTTCTCTTAAGCCATGCATCACTTACATGTTAACATCTCATTTAAAAATACTTTATGAAAATGCGCTATATTATAACAGATATAGCACAACTATAAATATAGCAAAAATTATAATATAGTTTCGACACATCAGCACAATGAGACGCAATGTACAAGAGATTAATTGAAACATTTACATAGTTTCTTTTTCCCTCTTATGGCACTACTTTTTTTTTCAGTTTTCCAAAAACCAAGTTTTTTAATGGTTACTACTATTAGTGGTATTTAATGGTTATACTATTATACATTTTTTTCAGTTTCTCTACTTAATAATGCAAGTTTTAGATAAAATTTGAATACTCAGTCGAAAACATTTTAAATAGCAGCAGTTTTACTATATAATTTTGGCGGGATGGTAAGGGGAATATTTATTTTATATGAAATGAAAATTCATATAAACATGTGCAATTTTCTATCTTCTACAGGCCTTAATCCATCCTGTTCCCCTCCTGTAGACGGCCGTGAATATACGCGAATTTTAATCCACCATTTTATCAAAAGGCCCTATCAAAGTTATATTTTTGTGCAACTATTCGTTAGTTTAAATAAATGCATGTCGAGATCTTTTATTAAAATTTGTGTTTTATTGTCTTAAAAAAACACGTCATGAATCAATACAACCAGTATATTTCCCTAACTTTTTGCCTTTTTGATTTATCCCAAGTCCTGGAATTTTCATTGAGCTGTCTACATGTGGCCTGAAATTTTAAAGCAGATAAGCACAGAAAAAAAAAATACATTCTTCTCATTAAGAATCGATATAACCCAATACTCTTCCAAAACTTATTATTCTCATTAATGTTCCCTTGCTCCAGTCTAATTACACCGCAAGTTTCATGCCAATAGGAGAAAAACAGTTTTTGACGTATTTTAGGTTTCCACAACTCGACACAGCCCATTTTATTTTATTCCAAAATGAATTTTTCCTCTTAGATTTTTCGATCCAGTATAGCTAGTATAACCTAGTAATTTTTGAGCCGAATTTGGACCTACTTGGCTGTCACGCATCATAACAACTATTTAATACAAATTGTCTTAATTTTGGCCAATTTGTCCCTGTTTACGCGCCCTGTAAGTCTAAGCCAATATGAGGAAACAAAATTTGTTGACCCACGTTCAGGTGTCATATATAGATACAACTGGCTTTTTTCCATTGAAATATTCTTATTTTCATTGAGGTCTACTTAGTCTTGTCAGCATACCCTGTAAGTTACAAACTTATCGGAGCTAAAGTTTTCGGGTACTATAAAGCGATACAGCAAAAAATAAGCTTCAAATTTGTTTTCTGTACAGGGTTCCACCTGGCCAAGGAATTCTGAATGTCACCATCAAGCCAATTGGAGAGATACAATTAAAGCCCCATTTTAGTGCATGCCAGACTTAGACAGATTTTAGAAGCGCCAAAATTTTATTGCGTCTTTTAGTCTCGAGTGATTGAAGACAATCAAAGTCAAGTAACTAGGCTAAACAAAAGCATTACAAGTCTCAGCTGACAAAAATAGATTTGCGCCCAATTCAGGCAAAATAACTTTTTCAAGTTCTTTCTGTTTATCCTCAAGGTTTCTCCCTCAATCCATTAGCTTTCGGATATAATTATCACTCCAAGACTTTTGTTCTACATCCCTACTGGATAGATTGCAGATCTCGTAAAGGCTTGTAGGACATAATAGTTCAAAAGAAAAAAACATTTTTAGCAGTCCCCACCTGCCCCCCTTCCCCTTGATTCAAAACTTGAGACCCACTTGACCCCCCAACACTCTCTGAAAGCTTCAACTTAATACTCCAAGCCATTACTGGAATATTACAGATGTGCAAATATGATAACCTCGCACGACATAGTCTTTTGATTAGCCTCGCTACTTAGACATCAATAAATTATAATTTCCATAGGGGTCTATAGTGCAGAACGTTAAGGTGGATCGAAGATATAGCGTTTTTAGCCTTCCTCAAACAACGTTTGAAGTCCCCTTGTCCCTTTTGATCACCTGTAAGTTTCAATTGCATCCCCAAACTGTTCCCGCGTGTTGCAGTGTCCTTAGATTCACCTCAAATCAAAATTTAGTTGAGATATTGGAGATACCCTGTTTTGTTAACGTGGGTAAACATAGTGTCTTTCAATTTACGCCGATTCTTCACCATGAATAGATTTTACTTAAAGACAGACTTTTAGACAAAATATATTCAAACCTTCTCCACCCCCTCTCCCAAGTTAAAATTCGAAGCCAGTATGCCCTCCAACCACCCATAAAATCCCCCCAAAATTTCCTTTCAATCGCCCCAGATGTTCACGAGATACTGTGGATGTTAGCTGAAAATTCTGGCAACTTGCAAGGTGTTTTCTTATATACCTTGCAACTTAAACGTAGATGAATTCACAGCTCCGTAGCAGCTTCTTTCTCTGCCACTAGCTAAAGGTTTCAACTAAATCCCCAAAGCCGTTGCCGAAATTTTGTAGATTTAGTATTTTGATAACCTGAATGCACGCAGTGTCTTCTGATTTAGTACCCTTGCTTCTCAATATATAATTCAACATCCTTTCCCCCTCCTCCTCTACTCAACACTAACAGAGAGTTTAACTTGACACCCCTAAGCCAATTCTGGCAGAAGGTCAATTCAAGAAAATTTGGGGGGAGGAATATGTTTTAAATCTAGGGGGAGGGGTAATTCTGTTGTCCTTTGAATTTCTTTTTATGAAGACCCCAAATAAGGTGTTCCTTCGAATCTAGAGGGGCAATTCCACAGAGCTCCTTCTACAAAAACATATTCATTTTACGCAACTTACTCCAGTTTCACTGAGACTGTTATAGCAGCCACGGATTTCCAGAAGATAAGAATTAAGGATCCTAAGTCTTATCAAAAAGCTTATCTCTTTGATAAGCTCGTCAGAAAATAAGCTTATCTTTCTATTTCGAAGTTGGGCAAATATTAGCAGTCGTCCAAGTCTCTAATAATTACACATTTTCAGTCACTTTTTATAACTAGTTATCAGACTTACTGCCATCTACTTTAGAGCTTTTTTGGATTTATGTTGATGCTGAAAATTAATAGCTTTGCACTGAAAGAGATGCATTAAGATCGGACGGGTGATTTTCAGCACTGATTATCAGGAGATCATTTGTAGAAAATTTTAACATTTCGGAGGATAGATGTCTTTTTAATGATATAAAAGCACAGATCGCGCTTTGGGATGTTCAAGGAGGGAACTCACTGAATATTACGCATTTTAAAGCTACTAAATTCAAGTTTTACCAGCAAAAAAGATGAAATAACTGTTCAATCTAATAATTGTTCTAAATAAAATTGTAAGTAAACGTAATTGTAAATAAAATGTGTTGGATAACGTTATCCAACCTTCTAGAATTTTATTGTTTTAAGCTTTTAAGTATTAAAAGCGGAAGTATACAAGCCTTGGGAAGCGACCCAAGCTTTCAGAAAAAAAAATTCAGACAACTTCAATCAATTTCAACTTGACTCTTTTGAAATTAGAATAATTGCGTCTTTTTTCTCTAATGGAACAATAATTATCAAATTCCCTTATATATATTCTAATCCTCTCCCAATTTACAATGGTGTGCCCCAGGGAAGCCCCTTGGACCCAATTTTGTTCCTCGTAACGATAATAATCTCCGTGTCAATAAAAATTTAAAAAGTAGCACAATGGACATCCTGGAACAAATACCAGATGAAGCTGTTAGTAATGATAGGACAATCAACGCTTTAAAGTCAATAATTTTAACGATTAATTTTCTTCTTTTATCTACTTAATCCTCCCTAAAATGTCAGTATTATGAAATTACTGGGTATTACCGTTTCAAGCGACTTAAAATGGAATTATCCTATTAATGATATTTGAAAACGTGCAAATACCGTATTTTCCCCCTTTAACTCCATGAAAAAACTTGAATGTCCTAAATCGCATCGTCTGAGAGTTTTTCTACCAATACTTGAGTAAGCGGGTCCAGTTTTGCATCCTGATATCTCCAATGTATTATCAGAAAGGATAGCCAAAAAAGGCGTCTAAGAATTGGCATCAATTAGGGTGAAGCCCCTTATATCCTCTTTCTTCAGAGAGTCAATCTGGTCACCCTCAAGGAAAGGAGAATAAAAATTACCTTGTGTTTCGCCAACAACGCCCTCCATAACCCCTCGACAAATTCACTGTTCCCAAGTTAATCTCCCTCCTTCTGCTTCAACAAATATCTCCCTTCTTACTCCAATAAAATTGCACACTGAAAGATATGAAAGAAATTTCACCCCGAACATATGAAGATGTTAAATAAATGAGCCCCTCCTCCCCTTTTTTACCTTGCAATTGTTTAATGTTGATTTCGTAGATTTTGTTTTATTATTATTAAATTACATTTTGTAGGTTTTAGTAACAAAATTAAGTTGTCGTTTTTTTTCCTGCGAGTTTTAAATATTTTTTTTAAAGATCTTTTACAACCTTCTAGATTTTCTTCTCACTTTTACTTTTTTTTTTGTGTGTGCGTACTTTTTGACTCCAAAGTGCGAATTCGGCCACATGGGCTTGTGATAGTCATTCTTCAGAAATAAAACCTTATCTTGCACATATTTTTTCAAAAAAAAAACTTGAAAACATTTGTCTGCTTTTCACATGCACAAAAAGCGCACTAGTTTCTCAAGAGCAATGAGGAAATATAAAATCTAACCTCCAGTGTTTCTCAATTCTCCTACTTAAAGCAATTTTTTCTCCTACTTCGGTGCAAACTGGAGCATGAAGACTAATTCTTGCCAAATCTACTTTAATTGCAATGACTCGTCCACCAGTGGTTAATGAACCAATATTTAACATAATTGTTTCACCTTTAGCTAATTTCTGGACCTGCAAAATGAATTAAAATCACAATTTCAAAGTTCTTAAAAAAAGAAGCAGAAGAAACAAAACAATGAGGAAGCAAATGAAGGAACTACTTTTCGTATTAGTTGCCCAAGCCCAGGTTTTGAAAATTCTGAAGTATCAATAGCTCAAGAAATGAGATTCAATATGTTTTGGCGCATTCATGGGTACACTGGCCAAGATTTGAGGCTCTAAAATTATACGATTGCTTTTCGTGGTAGATAGAAGAAGGTAAATTCAACATAAACAAGGCTGAGGTGTTTCATTTATTCTTTTCACATTTTAGCAGAAGATTCATACCATAAACAACGACATAGACAAAAATTACCGAGCTCCCGTTTTAACTTACGCAAAGAAGAAACTAGTCAAAATGGATTAAAAACAGAATAAAAACATCTATTTGGTTTGAAAATTATGTCTTTTCTTGATTTGATTCACTTTCACACAGAATCCGTTCAACTGAGTAAATATAAAGACATTTAAGATTAGGTATAAATACATGAATTTTACAAGGTTATCTTGGATAAGGCATTAAACATCTCCGTAACAAAAATCAGTTTAGGCAACGATATTATCGTAATTTTGGGATATCAATTTTTGATCGAAATACCTACAGTCACTCAACCACACAACTTGAACACTAAACACTGTACTAGATAGACCCCTACTTAAAGATGATTCCTGTGTGCAATATTTTATTCTTCACTTAAACAACTTATTTTGTTCCTTGGCATTTCACTACATTCATTGTACTATTAAAAAAAAATTTTTACTCGCATCATAAATTTAGACTACAGCCGAAGAAAAAATTTAAATCAGAAAAGAGGCAGTCATATTGCATTTTTTTTTTTTAACAGCAAGAGAGTTGGGCGACAAAAAACTAACCTGCAGCATGAATTATTTGACTTATACGAATACGATATATATACTGAAAATTTCACAACTGACCAACTATGTGCAAAGCATTAACACTACAACTATCCTAAAGTCCTTTATAAAAGTAGTATGTAGATCTGTTTGTCTTTACCTTGGCTCCCTTTTTATCTCCTTCGGTTTTCACTCCTAAAAGTCTTCTCATTAGATAATAAGAAATTTCCATTTCAGTCACAATTTCAGGAAGGCTTCCAATTGATCCAAGAACCTGGCCAACCATTCTATCTGAGCGACAAAGTGTCGGGTCAATCTGAGTGCCAACACCTATAAGAATAAACAACTCACCATAATACAAATACATCAATTACATCCAGATCAGCTGATTCTTAGAAAAAAAAGTTATACAAGTCTTCTTATTTTACATTTTTTGCTAATTGTAATCTTATGTGTTTGTTTGATCGGAAATCTATAACAATGTTTGGCTTTATCAATTAATTTTCCTGAATGTTCCTTAGAACATCATGTCTATGGTTTGTGCTCCAGAAGGTGTCCTCCAATAAGGTAGAGACACCAATACCTCATCCTCTTCAAGATCTGCAACACACACAAGAGAATCTTGAGGGCTAGAGAAGGTACATCCACGCCCTCATGAAGAAATAAGACCCCAGATGACCTTCAAAGACGACTGAGATGACGATAGACATACAAATATAATTTTGCTTTTATAGTTGCAAAAATACGCCATTCAAGGGAACTAGAGTTTATTATTGTGTTGCGAGAGCAACACTTTGGTTTTGTCGTGTTTTTTTTTTTTTTTTTTTTTGTTCCTAGCACCCGATTTCAGCTTATTCCTAGAAAGTGGTAAGGGTCTAACCTCTGCGGTTTTTACGGAAAGTGTGGACCTTAGGCCGGATTGATGAATATGACTTTACATTTTGGAAAGCTTCGTAGAACTCTTGCCTGGGGCTAAAAAGGATGGTTTTTGCTTGTCCTTGAGCCAGAGCCTATAGTGTGTGAAGTGAAGAGGAGTTGTAAAGCCTATGTCAGAGAGGACTATCTGAAGTTATGCAGCCAAGCTTTCGTTTCATCAAACCATGTTTCTGCTTTCGAGTGGAAAGCTCCGTTCTAGCAGGCAAGCAGGCAGGCACCACTTTCAAATTGAAGATGGACTAACATCTATAAGTGTTAAATATATGCGACAGTTACCCTGGCCCACAGCCAATATATCTTCTTTGAGTGATAAATAGAAAAATTTAGAGAAGCAAAAAAGCGGCATTTTCCCACGGGTCCGAAAGTGCTGCCATCTATTGTTTCTACCTATTTCTGTTCGTGATTTCAGCTGAGTTTATCATTCGGTTTTTCGCACTTGGGATTGCGGTAGAGAAATGGTATCAGATGTGCCTCTTAAACTATAAAAGTTCTCTCATTGCTAAAGAAATTAGAGTTTTTCCTTTGCTCCTTTCTAAGTGATGACGTTAGAAAGTTGGCCTACGGCAAAAAAGTCAACTTTTGAACTAAGACAGATAGATTTTTTTTTTCGACGGCAGTCGATAGCTTTTGATGAGCTGATCAAAGTATATGTCATCCATTTTTTTGTACAAAAATTCCTTCATGAGATATACCAGTTTGAAAGTTTAAAGGGGTTGACAACTTCAGTAGTAAGGTACACACTGAAATCAAAAATAGGCCGATACCAATTGTGAGACATATAGGGGAGTTATAAGCAACAGTCGGCTGTTAGCTCATAATCATCCTCGGCAATGAGGGGTTCGCAACTCTTACTAGTTGGTGTACCTATTTTTTGTTTCCGTTGTATTTGATGGTAAGACCAATTTGGTTCCAGTGGTAAGACATGTAGGGGACTTGTAAGTAATAATCGGCTGTAAGGCTACAATCATCTTTAGCAATGAGGAGTTTGCAACTTTTGCGAGTTGGTGTACCTAGTATGTATTTTAGCATCCTTACAGATTAACAACTTCAGCGTTTAGTCGCAGCAAGGAAACAAAACCAAAGTGTTGCTCTCGCAACATTTTACTCGGCGAAGCCGAGCAAAGGTTGCCGCAACACCTCACGTTGCTTATGCAACGTAGATCTAGTTTTGTTATACTATTGTTGTATCACTGCTACACCTAAAGGGCGTATCTAACATTTCAAAGACTGACTTCGTCTGTCCTTGAGACTCCTAGGATTCTATACATCAATTTTGTGACTACAGGGATACATATTTTTCCAATTGTTACCAATATGGTCGAACAACTCCAGGCCCATCTGCGAAAGACTGTTACGCCTAAAGGTCATTCAGTGTCACAGTTCCATCTACACTTTGTCAGTTATTATGTTGCAAAATCTAGAAGCAGGAGGGAAAAAGTGTATTTAGAAGAGAATACGTTTTGAATGTGCTGAATATGTATTGCTTTGAATATGTAGTTTCAGAAGTGGAATCGTGCTGAACCAAAACCGCACATTCTGTGATGGTGATTTTGCTGATAATGTAACCATCCTATCTCATTTAAGAGAGGAGCTACAAAATAATATCGCTGTACTCTCCAGCAGGGTTGGGCAAATTGGTCTGTCAATCACTACACAGAAAACAAAATTCATGCGAAACAACTTCAATGTCCAACCTGCTCCACCGCAAAAAGTTGGATCTGATGTACTAGACGAGGTTGGAGAGTTAGAGTGCCTTGGTAGTGTCATTAAATGGGACGGTAGCCATGAGCGGGAAATTACCACACACATTATATGTGCAGGAAGCATTTTCGATAAACTAAGAAATGTGTGGAGCAGGCACATACGCAGGAATTTTTTTTCCGGGGGGGGGGGGGGCAAAACCTTCGAAAGAGCAGATATACAGTATAACTTTTTTTTATTTAGTAATGCAAAAAGCACGTATATGGGAAAATACGGATTAACTTTAATCTCTGGTATTGTAGCGGATGGGGGGAAGAAGACTGAAGCCTCAAAAGTACGTTTCAGGCTCAGGTTATACTCATAGCGATTTAGAACCAGTGATTAGTCTATTATATCCCACTGAAAGGGAAATTGTAGGGTTAACAGTGCAATATGGGTGCTGTGGGGGCTAGTTTTTCTATTGCAAAAACGTAGATTTAATTGAAAAATGATAGTTTCCAAAATTGATCCATTAAAAGCTTTACTTTATCCTGAAAAGGGGGTTAAACGCCTTAATATCAAGGATAATTCTATTTTGCTGTCGAAAGCAAACTCTCTTTACAAAAAAAAAATAACAGTACAATTGCTAATTACTTCAAAGAGGGTAAAAAGTTAGACAGAATATGGGTTAATAATTGGGCAGTGACTTGACCGGATAATTGCATGCTGTAAAATCCCCCCAAAAAGGCTTCACACATGTATCTAGATTCTTAATAAATGTTCTACTTTTGCCAGAAATCCCAAGAAACCATGGGGAAATTAAACATTTCACAAAATTTCAGAGGGGGGACCCGAAGGCCCCCTCTTGCGTACGTGCCAGGTGTGGAGGAATCCAGCGTACACCCCAAAGATCAAGCTCCGGCTTTTCAATAGTAGCGTATTCTCGGTACTATATGTAGGGCTGCGAATTTTGGGCTTCGACTATGCAGCTGGAAAAACAAATTCAGGGTTCTGAGAGCATCTGTCTTCGGCACATCATTGGTATCCAGTGGACTGATAAGATCACTAACGCCTCTATACGATGAAAATACAAAGCAGCCGATCGTGATCAATAGAATTTTGACTAACCGATTGCGTTATTGGGTTCACATGGTGCGGATGGGTAAGGGCTACCTACCCCATGCTGTGTGGTGTTGGGTTCCTACCGGTATCAGAAGACGTGGGTGACAGAGGGCAAGACTAGGCAAATGCCTTGAGAAAGAGGCTTCGCTTTTGAGATCATCGCTCGAAGAATTACAGTCAAAAGCACAAGAGAGGTCGTCATGGAGAGGCACCGTTGTCCTCTTATGCGGCGACTGGAGACCTAAGTCTAAGTAAATGTAATAGAAGATTACTTAATTCAAACCTTGGACCACTAAAATCACCACTGGATCTACTATTGGACAAATCTACCAAAACACTAGTAGGCTACCGTAAAACCCAAAGCAGAATAGCCATCGGCCATAGTTATAGATTAACACATGTAGCCAGAAACTTAAGCAAAATTTTGGATATTTGAACTACTCCCAATAGTTAATATCCTGCCTTTGTGTAACTTAAAACCACCTTTGGCTATCCCTTTGGCCGGTCAGGTTTGAGCAGTAGCGGTGTATGTACGTGGGTATAACTTAGCAGAAATTATACCTAGAGGCAAAATCCCTCAGACGTGATACAATAGCTCCTTGGTATCCACCAAGGAATGCCAAAACTAAAACTTGGAGAAGTTAACATTTCCGAATTAAAGCACAGCAATATAAAACAAGACTGACTTAATTTTCTTTAAAATCTGATATAATACTTAACTGACGAATAAGTTCTCAACTTAATTGAAAATTGTATTTGAAAGGAATTTGATCTAATACTCAAATGACAATAATTTCTCAACTTGATTAAAAAGGTGTAATCATGATAAGAAGGAATAGCCAAGAAGAAAAAAGAAAACTATCCAGACTCATAGAGCGGCACTTCTTAAAAAGGTAATTGAAGGGAAGCAATGAAATAAACAACAATTTCATGGTTACCAATTTGGTCTGAAACCTGGGGGAAAAGCAACCATCAGGAACCATCAGAGAATAATTTGTCATACGACAGGAGGTGAAGATAGTGGCTTCATCTTCCAAGGTCATGAGTAAAAAAAAAGGGGGAATGACATACTACTAGCTACATTTCTAGTTTGGAAATGCTGACTGGAAGTTTGTCTAAGCAGAAACAACGTTAACAGTCGTAGAATCATCTGCTAATATATACTAAAAAATTAAATGTCACCTACCATAACCTTGAATCTTAATGAAATGTTTATGATATTGCGCAGATACTATACTATTCAGAGAACAAAAACCAAGCACTTGTCTAAGTTTGAAAAAAAAGAATACATTTGAAAAAATGAGAACTTGAACTTGAACAATCTCATAATAACAAGAACTGCAGAATTTTCCAATGTATCAAAGAGCTTAAAAAGGGAAGGTGAAAAATTCAAGAAAAAAACATACTTCCAAACTCTATTTTAGGCCTAATGTCAACAATAGAATTTCTGGATTGGAACTCCATTTTAATTCCACCTTTCGATGCCAACTCAGATAATTGCTTTTGCTATACTTCGAAAATCATATTATCCTCAATTGGAGGTTGCAAAAGGTGTTTTCAATAAATTAGTAACTCTTCTTATTCTATCCAGCTTAAATTTTTCAAAGAAGTGGTTAATTACAGCTCAAGCGACGATCACGACTGCTCAAGCAAGCTTGATCATATTTTATTGTTTTTTTTTTTTAAGCTTATCTTAAGATGTCTTGAATACACACTGGTTTTAAGCAATAAGAACTGTGCGTTGTTCTGCGTTATTTAACAATAAATGTCGAAACCAAACGTAAAAATACGCGAGTGTTTGACAGTAAAAAGGTTTCCGCTTTCTAATATTGTCAGAGCATATTAGTAAAAGTGTGTTTTTACTTTTTGACGACCCTGGATGCAAGCTGTAGTTATAAAACAAGGTTCTATGCGATAAGCATTAGTTAAAACCTGCACCATTAACACCCTCTCAAAATATTGAGAAGTGAAAATAAATGGCGATTAAAAATGAAAATTATTCCACAATAACAGAAATTCATATGTTTATTGACAATAATAGACCTAGTTTCTAAACTTCACAGGAATATTAGCAGTGACTAGTACGATAAGAGGATGACTAGGAGCTTTTTTTTAGATCATTCAGTTTAAAAAATAAAATCGTGTTTTCTCGTTTCCACAAAATAAAAGTATTGCGAAACATGACTTAGCTTCAAATAGCCAAGTCAACAAAATCCTAATTTTGTTTATTCAAAGAAGTATATTAGCAGTAGATGCTTACCAATTAAACCACCTGGAACTGCAAACATTAATTCATTCTCTTCAGAGCTGAGGGACACGATTCTCGAGAAGATAGGGTTGCATACTAATTTTCCTTCTGCATCTTTTGATACAAGTCCGGGTCGCACTTCAATTTCTTGTCCAACCTATATAAGGGTTAAATAAGAATGACATCGGATTAAAACACGTGGACAACAGCTCAATCTGAATATTGTAGATAATAATAACATTTTGTGAAAGTTTTACTCTAATTGTTAAAGTAAAAGCTACTACAAGTCACTTTTTTCGAAAGATCAATATCTAAGGAAATTCTGAAACTAGTAATACAAAAATATATAAATAAAATACATCCTAAGACTAAAGTAAATGGGAAATGGGAACTTCCTTTGATTGTGTGTAGAGCGAGGCTTTGAATAATTGGGATGGAGGATGAGCGTGTGTAGCTTTGTTGTCCTAAGAAGGCTTGGTGCTGCGGTGAGTTGTTGATATCAGTAGTACTTAGCTTAATAGTACATTTTTCTATTTAAGAGTAAGATTATTTTAACCATCAACTACTACATAAGATTCCACTGGTCTTGATAATTACACCATCAATATAAATAATTAGTAGATAATATTTAATAATTAATAGTTAATGGATGAATAATAATAATTAATAGATAATATAATATTTAATAGATAAATAATTACCAGCTGCATGGGTCGTTGTTTTATATAATTGACAAGATTTTCCAGAACAAGCATTACGTAATACGGTAAAAAGAACATCGATAAAACCACTTTCTTTATAAAAAAATCTGACATTTTACCTTCATACAAGGTGGTGATAACTTTAGAGTCTGAAGTCAATACCTTGCAATACCTACTATGCTCAAGCTCTGCAGGGAGGGAAGCTAACCCCCGGAGATTGACCGGAGCCGGTCACAACAGTAGGGGTGACCTGGGTAACATGGACACCGGTATTATTGACAAATCATTCCCATGCACTCCGGGTGACTCTGGATTAAAATACATTCTAGTCAGAATAGGTAGCATTTTTGGTGGAGACGCACAGTTTGCGGGTTTTCCAGCTTAGATAACATGTTCGTTTTTGAGAATCTGAATTGCAAATTTTCAAAAGCAAGGTAAATTTCTTGGTTTTCATTTAGCTAAAATTCAGCAAATAGTATACTTATATATCGGTTATCAGCTGAGTTCAAGAGAATATTACTTAGGCTAGGAAATGGATAATCACAATTAGTAATGACACAATATTGACTGGACGTATTTTCAATTTTGATGTGATTAATTTAGGATGGTATGGACACCAAGTAACAAAACCTGCTATTCTACGAGCGCCAGGAAAACATAAAAACAATTCAATATTCCTCAAGTAAGCCTTATAAGAAGGGTAGAACTATGGAAGAAAATGTCCTTAAATGAGCTCGAAAGTATGGACAGTTATTTTACTTCATTTTTTTATGAAAAACCTTGGTGTGGTTATCTGTTCTACTCAGGCTCACATATTCCTTGGGCAACATCATTCAATCAAATAACAATTAATTAGTGCGTTGCAGTTTACCCCCTTTATGGTCTTTCTGCATGTCCGTTTCACAGAGTATATGGTCTCTGGTGCTCCTGATGCCACAAATATGCTACTTATGTAAGTGGATTGACGACTACTGTAAACTTTACTATATTACTAAAACACTTTCAAAAGCACACACAATGCACGATCTTGCCTCAAAGATCATATAGGACACTGATAACCACATGAGCCTTAAATATTCAAAATCACTGGAATATGATCAATCAAATGGAACTGTAATCCTTGCAGTTTCATGACACAAGTCAAAGCTTAAACCCATGGATATATCAATTTTTGGAGCACTAAAAGCACATTACAAAAAAAAACTCCTGATGCGGGGATACTTAACCATCCAAGTCAGCTCATCAAAATTGACAATATTGGAGAGCTGCTTGGAAGTACTTTTCTACTGGCTTTCACACCATAAAATATTCAGTCAATTTTCGCGGTTTCCAGAGTCTATACCTCCAGCTACGACATTTTTAGGAACAACATATTTCTGAGCTCCTATATCTCTGGTCATGCAGAACCAGCTTCTCTAAGTTTTAATCCTCTTGGTTATAAATATCTGTCTCAACCAGGCGTTTTTCCAGATACATGTTCAAAATTGCCAGAAGAAATATATGTCCAAGTATCTCTCTTAAACAAATTTCACCTCACCTTAAAGCCAGAGCAAGAAAAAAAATACTCCCATCTCAAAAGAATCAAAAGCATTGTAGGCACTGACATCTAAAAACTAACTGAAGAAATGAACAGAAAAGGCCAATGAAAAGAAAAAGACAAGAGGTAGGAAAGGGGAAGTAACCAAGAAAAAGGTAAACAAGCCATGAGTTTTGAAAAAATAGAGAAGTCAGGGTGACATGGAAAAAGAGTTTTATCTAAGTGATTTGAATGAAGAAAGCATGCATGTAGAAATTGTGAGACACATTAACTATTAAGGCATAAAGATTAGTGACTAAGTCCTTGTCTTTGAGGGAACAGTATGAGAAATAGTCACCTACAGATTTGGCGTGATCATTTCACAGGAGAAAGATCAAGACAAGATAATTTATTGGAAAATATTTGGGTCATTCATGGTGATGGATAAGATTTATACATTTGACAAAGACAGAATCAAAATTAACATTGAGTCATCTTACACTGTCTGCACTATGGGAAAAGCAAAACAGCTTGTTTTTCAAGTGAACTTTTCCCAACTTGATATTAAGTACTCCATCAAAATACCATGCTGGGCCTGCGGTTAAATATTGCCCATGATGTCAGTGCATACCCAGTTATGACTTGTATTTGACACATTTTAATATACACCAAACAAATACTTAGTAATCTACTCTCCTAGTTCTTATTCTAACAAACCAAGATATAATGGATGTCACTGTCCGAATCACCCAGACCAAGTGTCCATTATACCCCAGTGTTCCAGGTATATGGGCGCTCTTGGCAACTTTTCAGAGATCACACCCAACATAAATTTGGCAAGAGATACAAGTTGGTCATCTACTGCTTAAATTGAGCTAACATGGTAAAGTTGGCGTTGGTACATATCGTACGTGTGTTAATAGAATACTCACCTTAAGGACTCCTTTCAATATGCTTCCGCCTGGTACTCCTCCAGTCAACTCATCGACTTCACATCCAGGCTTGTTGACATCAAAGGATCTAATGACAATTAGCCTGGGATCTGAAGTAAAATCTCTTATAGGATTAGGAATTTTATTACATAAATACTCTGCAACCACTTCAATATTGTATTTGAGTTGGGCTGAGATGGGTATGATTGGTTTGCCCTCTGCAACTGTGCCGGATACAAAGCTGAGAATTTGGTCATAGTTTTCTCGAGCAGCTGCCTCTCTCACCAAGTCCACTTTGTTTTGAATGATCAAAATATGGTTGAGTTTCATAATTTCAATGGCAGCTAAATGCTCAGAAGTCTGTGGTTGAGGACAGGGTTCATTGCCAGCTACAAAGAAAAATTTTTTTTTTATGAAAGCTTTCTAAAGATTTCATCTTTTTTTTCGCAGTCTTAACATCAGACACTATGCAGGACTTTACTATAAAAAGACACTATGCACTAACTTGAATATAAAAAAGGAGGGTGTATGGAGATGGTAGTAGCCCTGCTTCAAGCGTATAAGTGAGTTTTGGATCAAATAGCTCGTAGTAACAAACTGTAAGTAAAGAAGTCTCTTTTCAATAGAAAATGAAACTCTAAAAAACAAAGTTCCGATTAAAATATATACAACAATAAAATCTATTTTTTATTTTGATTAAAAATATGAAAATGCAATTATTTTTAAAGTTGCTCATTAAAATCAACCTTGGAAGCACGGTCATGAGTGGCCAATATGGCACTGAAACGTGGGTATTTCCAGAGAAATTTTCTAAGGAGAGTCTTGGTTACTCGTTTGTCAGGTCAGTAATAAGGTCAGTACCTTATATCAAACAATAAACTGAACGAAAAATGTGATCCAGTCTCACTTTCTAAGGATATAATGAAAAAAAAAGGTTAAGATGGCTAGGTCAGTTTCACACACGAGAGGTAAAATATTCCAAAAGATTCTTCTTTTAGGCCATTTTTCACTATGCGGAAATCAGGATAAGGCTGTATCAAACGGCTATTGCAAGTTATAGTGCCCTTCTTATTAGTTCAAAGCAACAAGGACCTCTTGCCTTTTTGTCTAGGGATCCAACCATGTGAAAACATGAACTGAAAAAAAAAATCTGAATTGTTGCTGAACTATACAAAAACTGTGTTTCTGAGGCCACACTAATGCTTGCCCTCCCAGGGGACAAGAAGACAAACTCTACGGAAAAAATGTTCACTATAAATAAAAAAAATACAAATACAAATTTTTGAAGAGAAAGCACTTGTTTTGCTATTCTTAAAGTAAAGTTCTACAGATACTGAGCAATAGAATTTTAGATTGTCTCTATAAATTGATCAGAAATTCTCAAACTAAGTTAAAAGAATAACTTCACATCAAACTAAACGTTAACAGAAAGATGAAACTATGATTTTGTAGAAAATTAAAGGGCAGACAATTTTAGGGTCCAACTAAAATCTCTTTGTTTTCTGAAACTAACGATCTGTGCAAAGTCCATACTTAAATCCAATAGTAAAACAATCTTATAAAATAGTTTTCTTATAGTAACATCTTATAATAACAAGACATAAATAAAAAGAAACTTATTTTCATGGTAACTCTCAGTATGTCAAGCTCATTAAGTTTAAAGTAGCCCTTAAAGTCATTTATTAGCATCAGAGAATTTGCATAATCTCATAAAAGGAAAAAAGCATTTGGGAAAACGGGGAGGTGCTTTGATAAAATGTGCAACATAAAATTCAGTATATCTGATCCTAGAGCAGAGAATTCTTCATAAATAGAAAATGAGGTAATTCTGAGAAGGATGGGCACAAATCATCGTTGTTTAGCTTCTTTTTTTCCATGGGTGATCTTAACAGTGTTTGAGCATTATCAGAAGCTATTCATTCGGACAAGAATTGGACCCCAAATTCTTTTAAAGCAACATGAGGTCAGGCCACAAGTGTCAACTCGGGAGATTTTTTCCTATAAACAACGATCTTGGCCCAAACACGACTATATTCGAACTGCTGAAAATATAGTTAAATATCCTCAAATTTCTGAGGCTTTTCTGGTACGCGGTGAAGCATTCGTCCCTAAACATGCGTTTAATTCATGAAAAATGAACTGTTGTAAAGTTTTAACCGTTATCCAGATAAAATAACGGTTATACAGTATCGTGCAACAGTTATAACGGTGAAGACCTGTGAATCCTTTTACGAAGAAAGGGTCATTTTCAATAAAGAATTGATACCTAATTTTGCTTAATTTTTAAAAGACATTCTTTCTAATTTCACTACGTTCACAAGTTATTTTCTACATTAAAAGTTATGTACTAGTTTTAAAAATAATTTTCTAATATTAAATTCAAATTTTTCGAATTCTAATTTTAATTTCATGTTGTTTCTAATCTTTTTATTTTTCAATTTATAATTTTTCTAATTTTAAATGGTCATCTAAGTTTCCATTGAACAGATTCGAACAGTCAAATTTTATTTTCACTGTCCTTGGTACTTTCATTAAAGAAAAAAAATTACCCCTACATGTTCAAAACATGGTCTTGAAGAATAGAAGTGAAATCATTGTTTTTTTTTTATTTTGGATGAGCTAACTGTTCTATTTTTTTTTATATGAACTAATTATTTCCTTATTGGGTTACCCCATCTGCATACTATTTCCCGTAACTACACTGGATTCTAAAAATCCCATTATTTTCACTAAAATAAGTATCTAGTTAAAAGTGAAAAATCTTTCACTTAAAAATTAAAAGTAATCTTTCAGTTAAAAGTGAAATTATTGTCTCAGATGAAAACAAAATTCAAACCTGTTTGCTTAGTGTCCAAACGTAAATAGCTTTTTATGGTAATTATAAAATAGATTCATTTCAGAATAAATGAGTTTTTTAATAACCGAAAAACATCATTTAAATACGTTAATCATTTTACACAGATAATAAAATTCACCTGTTATTAAACAATGCTAAATAAATCATAAAAATAAAATAGTTAAAATAGTCTATGAACGAATTTTTGATAAAAAAATTAACTGGGGTCTTGAAAGGGGCAGTTGCCCCCTGCGAATATTTCAATTTTTCATTTTTTTAATGTTTAAAATTCACAAGTTTAAAATAATTTATAAAGATTTATAAGACTAAAAAAATAGCAAACCTGAAAAGGAGGGCCAACCTTGAGAAGGGGAATGATTGTGATAAATGAATGAATGAATTAGTTTATTTAGTTAATTCAATATAATACAGCGTTGCAACTAAATAATGCACCCCCTGTAGTAAATGAATAAACAAAAGAACAAAACTAAAAACGAAAGGACTGGAGGAGATAAAAACGCTGGCAAAACAAACAAACAAAACAATAAAAAAAAAATTAAAAAGAACACGTCATATATTTATGTTTATGCCTTTTATATTTATATGATATTGAACAATATTTAATATTTTTTTCCAAATTGTATTGATTATGAAAGGATAACCTAGTTCGAATTTCGCCTATAATATTAACGGTATATAATACCTAACTAAGAACTTAAATCTTCTGAAATTCACCGAATGAAAAAGAGGATGCTAATGACTAATAGAAATATTCATTTTACAATAGATCAATAACTTTTTATTTCTTTTTTAACGTTAAAACCATGCAAATTACAAAATTGCAAGTGAGTAAGAAAGTAAGTTGGTTAACATTAATACCAACCAAATGACAAAAGCAAATTAAAGAATAGTATTCTAAGTGAGTTATTGAATATAAAAAATATTAGCCTAAAAATTAAAGTTAAAAAAAACAAAAATTTAATATTAATTACCATTCTGTTTTGCTTAGCAAAACTATGTCCATAATAAAATCAGTTTTATAGTCAATCAGCGATATTTCAGCGTTATCTTAATAATTTTTATTCGTTTTTTAACGTTAAAACTTAAATTTAAGTTGAAAAAAATAACTATTAGTTACTATTCTGCTATGTTTAGCAAAACGATGTTCATAATAAAATTAGTTATATAGTCATTCTTATTTAAATGTTATTTAAATTCTTTGTTCGTTTTTAATGTTAAAACTAACCAAACACACAGATAGATGCAGAAATAGTAAAATATTAGGCTCAAAATTTAGTTTTAAAAAGAAAAGTTAAAGAGCTTATCTATTAATAACTATTCTACTTTGCTTGGCAAAACGGTGTTAAAAAAAAACAAAAAAAACTGTGTTCTACTTATTAAAACTTTTGTTAAGAATCAAATTCAACTGAAAGTAAGGAGCAACATTGAAACCTAAAACAAACAGAAATTATTACGTATATGAGGCGGTTCGCCCCCTCGTCAATGCGTCGCTCTTCACGCTAAAGTATTTTTAGCACTTTCAAAGACTATTTATTCTAAATACACGGCCATTGTGATTCAGGGGTCATTCTTAAAGAATTGGAACAAAAATCGAACTTTAGCGTAAAGAGCGAGGTATAGACCAGGAAGCAAACCCAAGGTCGAGGCCAAAGACCTCGACCGAGTCCTCCCCCCCCCATATACGTAAATAATTTCTGTTTGTTTTAAGTTTTAATTTTGCTCCTTACTTTCAGTTGAAAATTTTTAAATCGAAGGTTTTGAAGGGAAAATCATTAACTGTTTATATTTCTTGGATTCTAAAATACTTTTATTTAAGATAATCACGAAATTCCAGCATGAAAAATGGGATTTATAAGCGGTGGAAGTCCCCTCATCATATATAGAAACTGTTTGAAAATAGTACAATACATTTGATTTCACAAACACTTGCTTTAAAAATGAATTTAAAAAAAAAATATCCTATTTTTATAGAAATCTTAGTAAAGCCAGCTTTTCATTGTGTGTTACATTGGCTCAGCTTTTAAATGTGTCTTTTATATTAAGTTCATTTACTAAATAGTAAGCAAAAATACTTTAGCCTTACTGTCTTTAACAGGAATGTATTAAAAGCAATACAAATAGGCAACATTTCTTACCGACTAATAATAAAGCAGCATCCATAACAGCAGCTCCATTCAACATAGTAGCCATAAGAATGTCATGACCTGGACAATCAACAAATGAAATGTGACGCTGAAGCTTGTATCTTCCACTGCAATTGGCTCTTTGACAAGGGAAGGTATCATCTTTTCCCGATCCAGCGGAAATGTAACAACTTGGCCTTGGACACTTCGGGTTATCACATCGAAATATCTTCGCGTTTGCATAGCCTGGGGTTTAAAAGAAAATACGAAAAACATAGAAAAATATATTTGACAATGAATAAAAGCTTCAAATAGAGGGAGGGTAGCAATATGTTTCAGAGCCAGAATCCATAAAAATGAAAAAAACACATATATTCTGGTTGATTGGATGCTAGAAGTGAAAACAATCCACTATCATACGTGTAGGATATAGGTGTTGGCTATTCTATAGCATGTTTTTGTCAATAATACAACAACTATAATGAAAATATTTGAGAACAAAATTATCTAGAGGGGAAATAATTCACGGTAAAAAAAAAGATGAACATGAAGATTTGAAAAATATATAGGATTAAAACAATAGTATAGTTGTATAGCTTTAATATTTGATCTTCCAGTCATAACAGAGCCCTTTTTTCAGAGAAGCGCTATACGGTTTTCGAGAATTATACGATTTTGCGCTCTTTTATGAGTTCAAAGAAGGGGAAAGGGGGGAACAATCATGTTGTGTAACATTCTATTCCTTCCCCAAAAGAAAAATGATGATAACTGATATTACATTAAAACATTATATTAAGAAATTACAATAAAAACAGCATTATATTCAAGCAATATAATATACCAAAATTACAAGCACATACACTAAGAGTAATAAAAAAACGAATTAATTAAGTAAAAAATTCTTGATGAAATAAGGAAGTGCAAATCAAATTATTGGAGATTTTTATTTGGTAAAAAAAAAAGTTTATCATTCAGAACTGCAGCTGCGCCAGTTTTAATAGCAAAATGACAATATTCTGTTAGTCCAAGTGCTGAAAAAGAAAACACTTTTTATATAAATGGTTTTGATTAATTTTCATTTAAAACTGAACTAAAATCACCAATTGCGATAGAAAAAATGTCTCCTGTTTCTATAAAGTCTTTTCTTTCAAATATCATGTCAGCTTTTCGAACAAATATACTTTAAGGACTAAAGCAGGGAAAAAACATGCAATAAAACTACGAAAGCCAAGACCTTTTTTAAGAAATTAATGGGATCTGTTCCCCTACCATGGAAAAATTAGCACCATTTTTTACTTTATTTTGTATTACTTGTTGCGAGTTTATACAAACAAAGTTGAGAAGCACCCCTCGCTTGAAGACTCCAGAAATACTAAAATAAAAATAATGGCAATCAATTCGCCTCTAATTTTTTCCACTTACCTAACTTGATAGTGATGTTTCTTTCCAGCTCATTCTTAAATCTAACAGTCTGCACGCCTGACAAAGCCTTTACCAGAGTAGATTTACCATGAGCAACATGACCGATTGTACCTAGAAATTAACAGATAGGTTCTATTGCAAACACAGAAGATAAATACGAGACATCTTTTTCTCTTATTACGGGGAGTGTCAGATACAGTCAAGGTAAAAATTCGCTTCAATTGCAGGTTAAAGTAACTACAGTATAGCCTCATTTGAAAAGCATTGATACAGCTTTTCATAGAAGAATTATTTCAAATCAAAATAGGCCACCCTCAATTTAAATTTAATCATGTTTCAACGGAAATCAAGAATCATGCTCTGTCTTAAAATTGTAAAAAAGGTTTGACAACACTTATTTGTGTAGGAAAAACGCTATTGCAAAAACGTGACAATATTTTATGCATCTACATATTGTGATATTTTTTTTTCTTTAAAAGTAAAATAAAATCTAAACTACATAATTAAACCAAAGTTAAATCAAAATAATAAAAAACTTGCACTTTTTTTGAATGTTCTAAACTAAACTTTAGACATCCATATTTAAACCAAAAAATCCCCCCCCCCCCCTAATGTGCAAATATGAACCCAAACTATATTTCTATTGTTTATTTCTGTTTCTTGATTTCATCGACGCTACTGCTTTGCTGTTAAATCTATATGAGCAAAGAAGTGAGGTAATCAAGAAATTGAAAAATACATGGGAAATATACAATTTGGGGGATACATTTGCATGTTAGGGGGAAGGAGTAAAATAAAGCACTTTTAGGAATGATTAAAGTAAGTATTTTTAGAAATTCTTGTAGTTGTTTTCAGAAATTTATAGTGTTTCCTTCTCAGCAGCCTCAACAGTGCACTGATACCAGATTGCTACTTGAAACGGTCAGGAACAGTGGTCAAATAAGTCACATCTGCTAACCACAGAAAACACAGGATTAGTAACATCATATATAAATAAATAATTCAACCATTCCAAAGTGAAAAAAACATACGAAATAATTTTCAGAGAACTAAAAGAGACAGTAATAATAAAACGTGGCACACTGTCAGGGATCTGGAAACAGGATATTTTGTCTGTGAATGGAGTAATCATGGAAATTGGTCCAGTTTTGCTAAATATTCTAATCTAATTTTCCATTTTAATTTTCATAGAACAAGCAAAGCTCTACTGAGTTATCATGACTGTGCTGACCTTTAAACACCAGGACTGCTCAGAATAAGCATCAGTATTAATCAGATTACAGAGCTTTCTTCAATAGCTTTCATATTTAATAACCTATTTAACTTCTAAAATAGAAAGTATATGATGCCTATCAATTAAAATCAGCTTATCTTGTTTGATGTAAATAACGTCTTTCCTCACAAAACTTGTACACAAAAACAATTTGACAGAAGGGTTCAGACCCTTCCCCATGGATACATCACATAGTATATTCTCCGGCATCTTTTAGCTATGCATCCTTGGTATCAAGGTATCTTTGGAGTCATATGAACTGTGAGGTATCCTAAGGTTGGAATTTAGACCAAGAGGGTGCCCACTGAGGAAGTCTGAGACTCAACAAAAAATGAAGATTTATACCCAAATAATTTATATTTGGAGAATTTTGTTATGTAATTCTATTGGGTAGAGGGCCTTCAAACAAGAAAATTATATCAAGAAAATTACAAAAAGAAAATTATATAGGTAACAAAGGAAACATACAAAAATACTGAGGTTAAGGGGGTGGGGTGGTACAGGAGGCAGGGTGGTACAAATTTTAAGAAACCAGATAAAGAGAAAATGGAGCTTAAATCTTATGAAATGCAGAGCCTCCTAGACCTCAGAAAACAGTAACTAATGAAACAACTAATGTATCCATAACAGAAGGGTTCAGACCCTTCCCCATGGATACATCACATAGTATATTCTCTGGCATCTTTTAGCTATGCATCCTTGGTATCAAAGTATCTTTGGAGTCATTTGAACTATGAGGTATCCTAAGGTTGGAATTTAGACCAAGAGGGTGCCCAATGAGGAAGTCTGAGACACAACAAAAACGAAGATTTAGACCCAAATAATTTATATTTGGAGAATTTTGTTATGTAATTCTATTGGGTAGAGGGCCTTCAAACAAGAAAATTATATCAAGAAAATTACAAAAAGAAAATTATATAGGTAACAAAGGAAACATACAAAAATACTGAGGTTAAGGGGGTGGGGTGGTACAGGAGGCAGGGTGGTACAAATTTTAAGAAACCAGATAAAGAGAAAATGGAGCTTAAATCTTATGAAATGCAGAGCCTCCTAGACCTCAGAAAACAGTAACTAATGAAACAACTAATGTATCCATAACAGAAGGGTTCAGACCCTTCCCCATGGATACATCACATAGTATATTCTCTGGCATCTTTTAGCTATGCATCCTTGGTATCAAGGTATCTTTGGAGTCATTTGAACTATGAGGTATCCTAAGGTTGGAATTTAGACCAAGAGGGTGCCCAATGAGGAAGTCTGAGACACAACGAAAAACGAAGATTTAGACCCATACAATTTATATTTGGAGAATTTTGTTATGTAATTCTATTGGGTAGAGGGCCTTCAAAGAAGAAAATTATATCAAGAAAATTACAAGGATAAAATTATATGGGTAACAAAGGAAACATACAAAAATACTGAGGTTAAGGGGGTGGGGTGGTACAGGAGGCAGGGTGGTACAAATTTTAAGAAACCAGATAAAGAGAAAATGGAGCTTAAATCTTATGAAATGCAGAGCCTCCTAGACCTCAGAAAACAGTAACTAATGAAAAAATACATTTTATTAAAAGAAAAAATTCAGCAAAAATGTCAAACAAAGAGCCAGTTAACAAACAAGTAAAACAAGATTAAAGCTTTGTTAATCAAAATACTAATGCTCCTTTAAAGAAGCAATACTGGAGAATTACCTATATTAATGGTTGCTTGCCTACTAATGACCTCAGGTGAAGATGGGGTAAGATCAGCAATATTCTGAAAAGAAAGACAAAATTAGCATAAAATTACTGCTAGTGATTTATTGCTTAGATAGAAGTATCAGAGAATTTTTTTGTAGGTTAAAAATACAAAAAAAAGGAGATATTTTTCCAATTACAAATAATCAAAATACCAAACAGGATGATTTGTCAGTAAACAGTTTTCACAGGAGGGAGGATCCTTTAGGAAGCGCTTCCAAAAACTTTAGAGGGGCAATTCCCCTTTTCATCAGGGATGTAGTATTTTTTCATATGTAAGTACCTCTTGGGTCTTTTTCCTTGGCAAAATATACCAATCAAAGACCATTATTGATGCAATTTAGTAGTTATACCTGTTTTTCCAAAACCAAAACGTTTACACAGCCCTATATGTCTCTTCTTGGAAAGCTGTCCATGCCTACTAAATAATTACCTTCACTAGTTTAATGATTTTACAAATTAATTACTAATTTCTTATGAGTTTTTTATTATTTCAAATGTAATATTATTGATTTTTTTTTTTTTTTAGTTGCCTAGTTTTTGCTCTAATTAGTCTGATAGAATTCGTATTATTTTAAAAACAGGAATAAACCCTAAAGAGGGAGGGGAGGCCATCTTAATAGGAATTACTTTATTCAAATATTCTTTGAGATACAATAAGCCCCTCAAAATTTCATCCTTATTTTCATAACATAAAGTTGCTTTGGCATATCAATGTCAGTGCCCATTGAGGGGGGAAAAATCGCAGTAGCTGCTCCCAGGGCTCCATTAAGGCATTCCTGGGATTTTCCTTCACTTTCTGTGGGTAAATTTTCCTTTTTAATATACTTCTATATTAAAGGTGAACATATCACTAGACACACCTTTTAAAACTCTTTCCAAACACACTAATTGCTGCCCTTACAAATACCATTCTAAGCCCTTGAGATGCCCTTAGAGAGACCTATTTCCTTATTTTTATTTGGCAGAACAAAGGATAAAACATAACATTAATTCAAAATCCAATACTAAGTTACTTTCATTATTTTCAACATTGTTGGTGATTCATGGGCAAGGTTGAACAATGAACAAGACAAAATTTATGTAAATCTCACGCATGAATATTGACAGAAAAAAAACATACACTCAATGCTCTTTTCAAATACAATTATTGCTGCTGTTGCAATTATCCCCCAGCCATGTGTAGCCAAGCTTATTAAAAATCTCTTTTAAGGAGGAAGGCAATTGCAACAGCAGTAACAAGTAAATTTGCAAAGAGCATTGAGTGTATATTTTTTTTTCTGTCAATATTCATGGATGAGATTCACATAAAGTTTGTCTTGTTCATTGTTCAAACTTGCCCATGAACTATTGACAACATTGCAACATGGCTAAATTAAAAGATCTTAAAATGTTTAAGTATATTAGATTTGACTTTAATAAATCCATGAATAATGACTGCAAACTGGGAGAAGCAAGAGCTAGAGTCCCCTCAAACTAGACTCTTTTAATCCATGTTAAACCTCTGCAGGACAATGTTTTGCTAAAAGGAACCTACTTAGTGTTTGGTACAACTAATAAAAATTAACTTTTGCCTTAGCAATGAGAGGTGAGTCTGCATATTCATTTGCACTGTATATATATATATATATATATATATATATATATATATATATATATATATATATATATATATATATATATATATAT
The DNA here is from genome assembly GCF_032884065.1 of Artemia franciscana. Classification (NCBI taxonomy): domain Eukaryota; kingdom Metazoa; phylum Arthropoda; class Branchiopoda; order Anostraca; family Artemiidae; genus Artemia; species Artemia franciscana. The sequence goes on along the minus strand of NC_088864.1, from coordinate 35,800,756 downwards.
ATATATATATATATATATATATCAAGTGAGGTCAAGAGGTTAGGTAATATCTGTTCAGAGGTTAAGGAGTCATCTAGTCTGAGGCTAAATCATCTGAATACTAAATGAACAAATCTGAAGCATCTTTCACAGGAGATTTCGAAACAGGGACTTAAAATAGTTTTAGGGGCTTAGGTACCCAGGCCTCATAAGATAATCCATAGCTGTCAGTCTTATTACATAAACAGTCTACAATAATTGTTCCTTTTTTTAACTGCATTTATATTCAAGGGCTGATGCCATACTGCTCATCAGTATGACTTCTTGTACTTGGAGGCTATATTAATACCCTTTCAATCGTTTTCAAAATTTTTGCTTGATAATACTATGGCCCTGTTTGTGATAAAATTACTGTTTCACACTGCAAAATGCTCAAATGCAGCAATTTCCTTTGGTGTAATTTCTGTTATTACTTAGAGGGGACACTCAATCTTTAGGTGTTAATTTGAATAAATCCTCCTATAATAATTTAGAACTACAAACTATGCAGGGTCACTTGCAAAATCTCCTTCCTGGGAAAGTGAAAAATTTCATATCTTTTTCATAGTGGCTTTAAGGTACCCAATACATGATGAATTTTGCTCTATAATTTCTATCAAGCTGTGTTGGTCTCAGGCAGCTTGGTACTGTAGTAAATTGTTAGCAGTAATAGTAGTATTTCTTATTGAGACTACATGCCTTGTTTTGAAGGAGTCCAGTTCCTATTTAGAATATTTTGCTAATTTTTATTTGTCAATAGCTTTTAATGCCAATTAACATTTTTTTTCAAAATGAAGATCTTTTAATACTCAACCTCTTGAGGTAAGTGTTGACTTTCAGGGCTTTGCAGAATTAGGTACACATTTGATTGTGTTTATATTGACTTTTCAAAGGTCTTCAATTCCCTCATTTTTTCATAAATCTGCTACATATAACCTAGGACCAAGAACAGTTTCATTCATAGCTGATTATCAAAAGTAGTACACTCAACAGGTAGTTGTTGAGGTGGTGATTTCATATCTGATTGAAGTAATAAGTGGGGTGCCCAGGGCAGTTGCCTAGGACCTTTTTTGGTCTGTTTATATGTGAATGATTTACCTTCTTCTATCCATCACTCATTTTTAAAGTTGTTGCTGATGACATGAAAGTCTACTTACCCATAGTATATCTAACTGAGGTACAACTTATGCAAGAGGATGTGGATTCCCTGACTCAGTGGTTTGAATCCAAATCCTTGTTTATAAATCCATCCAAGTGTGTTGTTTTGCATAATAGTTGTAAGATACCTCCTAATTACATGTATCTTATGTCTGGTGCAATTGTCCCTTCTGAAGAAATGGTGCAAGACCTTGGTATCCATTTTGATACCCAACTAAAATTTGATGGGCATGTTTCAGCAATTGTGAGAAATGCAAACTACCATCTATTATCTTTAAAGAGAAGTTTCAGAAAATTCAATCTTCAAAATTTCCTTTTGCCTTACATGTCTCTTGTTTGCCCAATTTTTGAGCATAACACTTTGGTCTGGTCAGTCTGGTTTCTTTTAGATGTAATGGATGAGCTTCATGTAGAAAAGGTGCAAAGAAGGGTGTTAAGGATGATTATCTTCAGCATCTTCCCTACAAAGAGCAAATCTCTTGACTTTGTATTCTGTCATTAAATTTCAGATGGTGTTGTGGTAACCTTATCAATCTGTTCTGTATTATTAAAGGTATAGATGACCTAGATTTTTATTCATTTTCAAATACAGTCACTATTGCACAACCCACCAACACCATTACAAACTGTACCCCCCCCCCAAAAAAAAAAAATCAAATAAGAAAATACAACAATGTTCATTTTCCAGTAGGGTTGTTAAACCTTGGAATAGTTTACCTGTTGAAATAAGAATGTACAGATATTTAAACATTCTCTAGCAAAGATACCTTTCAATTTGGGAGTTTTTGACATTTGGTTATAAGTTGATGTTTTGGAATCTAAGTTTTTGTTTGAGTTTATGAGTTTTGGATAGAAGTTTTTTTTTCTTTCTTTTCTTCTAACATGTCTTCTTCTAATAATCCTAAGTGTTGCTAATTAGCTTATTTCAGGTTCTAATTAACAAATTTTAAACAGTTAGGGTTATAAACAGTAAATAAAACAAAATTTACTAATAGGCATTAAAAACTCAAAGTCTAAACTTGGACACCCAAAGTTACAAACATGAAAAAATTTGCCTGGTTTTTAAAAAGCGAGATGCGCAATAGCTTTCAAGTGCCTAATGACCAAAATGTGAAATTTTGTATTTTTTGAAAGATCATCTGTGTGTGTGTGTGTGTTTATTAATTTTAATTTGCTTTCTTCCCCAGGGTTGATTTACTTGAGCCAATGGTTCTAGAACTCCAAGAGAAGACTCATTAGAAAGGAAACTAAAAGTTCCAGTGCCTCTTTTCTGTAGGAAAAAAAAAATACTATGTCATAACAAAGTGGTTTTCCCTGCCATTTCATGACATGAAACACAATTTTGGCCCAAAGGATGCTAAATAGCCATCAAGTGAAAATTTTTAGATAACCAATCAATTAAAAGTTTCAAAACTATATTATTGTTCTTTGCAATTTCAGGGATGGTAATGATCCACAGTGGTGTGTTTACTCCTAAAGATGAAGTGAAGTTCACACAGAATAAAGAGTTAGTAGATCTTAATTTAGGTGTCAGAGTTCTTATTGGTCCTGGAATTTGCCTTTATAACAGGTCTAGACTATACCTGTTGAAATTTTGACAAAACAGCACTTTACCTTAATTTTCAGTTATTAGTTTCTTTTTCTCTGGGTTTAGTGCTGAATATGCAATTTTCTTGTTATTTGAGTAGAATTTAAAGCCATTTCAATCTTTTTTTTCCAGAAATTTAGGAAAAATATTGGTAAAATTCTAGTTAATTGACTTCCTGCTATCCCAGAAAGCATTTAGGTTAGGAAAATGAAACTTTCAGGGATGGGTCTACAGGCTAAAGTATGTCCCAGGAAGGTATTTTTAAGTACCCCCCTCTACTCCTTCTTGCTCTAGAGGGCCCTAAAACTTGCCTACATGACAGGTCTATACCTATCGAAATTTTGACAAAACAACATTTTACCTTAATTTTGAGTTAGGCTACTAGTTGCTTTTTCTCTGCCTTTAGTTCTTAGAATGCAATTCTTGGTATTTGAGTTTAATTTTGAGCATACCAATGTTTTTTTTTCAAAATTTAGGAAATATATTTGCATATCTTTAGGACCTTATGAAACGGATTTGAGCAAAAGTTATGAAACTGAAAACAATTTTGTTGTACTTTGATGAAGCAGAAGATCTAGGCTATTTTGCAAGGTTTAACTTTTATAACACACATATTTTTTAATGTCAGGGCACTCTAGAGGGAGAAGGAGTGGAGGTAGTTGCTTCAAAATACATTCCCAGGACATCCTTTAGTCTGTAGATGCATCCCTGAAAGTTTCATTTTCCTAACCTAAACCCTTTCTGAGATAGCAAGAAGTCAATTAACTATAATTTTACCACTAAAAGTAGCTTAAGTATAATTTTACCAAGGTCTGTTCATTTCTTAGCTAGGCAGCCTGAATAGCCTAGTCCATTAGGCTTAATATGCTACCCCAAAAGGAGTCACAGATTTTCTCCATGCCTCTATGTCATTTACCTTGAAACTTTGATCGAAGTACTGATAGGCCCATCATCTGGAATTTTACCTGCTCAACAGAAAAAGCTAATACACAAAATAGGCTACCAAGAACTGGGCTTCACCAATTCAATTCACCAGGCTATTAACACCTCACCAGTTTCGATAAATCCTGTTTCATTAATTGGGGCTGCTTTCCAGTGATCGTTGGGAGTGGAGTATCTTCCATATCTTACAATGACAGAAAAACTCCTTTAATATAATCTTATGAAAATTTCATCAGCTTATTCTTCTTGTGTTTCTTCTATCAATTATAATTGATATTAACTGCTGCGCTGGTTTTCGCCGTTCTGTCAGAATCTAGTCCTTGGTCATACTAATAAGCTGTCGGTTTTTAAAAACCTCGGTTTGACTTTACGCTTACAAGCCTTCTTTGAGATGGCTTTCTCAGTTCTTGGTTCATCATTTTTTTAAGAGGTCTTAGATGGTCAATCCTTTTGATGAAAAGTTTGTTTCTATTATAACTGAACCAACGTTGTACCTGAATCCTAAGCAACTGAAACAAGGTTACTCACCGTACTTACATTGGGTAAAATACAAGCTAGAATTTTTACATGTTCAACCTTCTTGGAATGGTTTGCTATTTAAAGTCATGATATAAATGACTGTAGATGATCTAAATGATAAATGACTGTCAAAGGTCTGTTTTCTTGTCCAAACAACAAAGAAAATCGGACGTCACAAGCTCTTAAAGCAAGATTTATTTCTCCTTATTTCTGTCTGTTAGTGGGGGTTCCCTTCACCAGTCATATGTCTAATGGTCTATGTGTTTACCCCCCCCCCTCCTCTCTCACAGAAAAACCCTCCTTTGGAAAATATCCCTTGTGGAAAACATGGTTTTCAAATTTGAATTTTTTTTTTTAGTTGTTTTATTTTTTAGTTTAGTTGAGAAGTGCTGAGCAAAGTGAAAACCAGGAATTTATGTATAAGTTTCATTCCCCCTTTGTTAAAAATTATTCTTTTAATGGAAAATCCTTCAAAAATTCACCCCCCTTTAGAAAACTCCCCCAAGAAAAATGTCCGTACCTTTCCCAATAGCAAACACTCTCTGTAAGTAACGGACAAATTACAAAAATTAAGAAGCTACTCAAACTTCTGCGATGGAGTTCTCTGAATGTTTTGTAGCTAGGGAAAGAGGGAAATACCTCAAAGGGTGCATTTTAATGCCAAACATTTCAGCTCTCATTTGAATAACAATCAACCGCAAGGAATGTTTTTCAGTAAGAGATTTTTCGGGGGGGGGGGTGTTTTACTTGAGATGGTATTTCTCAGTTGTGTTTTCCAAAGGTGTTTTTCCTCGGGTGGGGGCTGGTTCCCCTCCAGTCATATTAAAAATTTTAAAAGCGCCCTAAAACTTTCAAATTACAATCGAATAATAAAACGAGGCTAACAAACTTGATTAACAAAAACCCTCACAGTCCTTGCGGAAAGGGCTGTAGGATATTGAAAATTACTCACTGATAAAAATTAAGGTTTTATAGAAGGGATGGTCGTACAAAGTAAAATTTTTCCTCCAAATACATCCGATCAGAATCATTTTTTTTAAATTGTCTAAAGGTTAAATAACTATGCCTCACGGGTTAACAATCCTACTAGCACTTCCTGGAGCAAGGGTTATAGGTTAGGCTAGATACTCAATGTTCACACATAAGATTTAATGAAAAACATTTCTTATGCACTTTCGGTGAGGTGTACATTCGATTGAAAATCAAAAGTTCCAATGCACTTTTTAACAATTAAAAGTGATCGAATGGCTTCCACCCCCACCCTTTTTCCCCAATTACATTTGATCGATAATTTTGATCACTAATCAAAATTCGTTATCTAGATTCACAAACGTTCAATATTTTCAAAACATATGTTTTTTACTTAACGTCCAGAAAGGTGTGAAACATCTGAGTAAAGAGGAATAATCAGTTTTAATGGTTGGTGATATGGAATCTTCTTTTTTTGCAAAAATAGAATAAAGCATTTTTTGTGAATGATCTTGACAGGCGTTTGTATGATGACTTGTATTTGAAGAAACAAATAGTTCCAATAAGGTTGAACATGTAAATACTCTAACTTGTGTTTTACCCAATGATATTGCTTCATATTTTTAGAATACTGAAAACTGAATTCGGTAGTTCATCTGCACGATGGCTCAGTTACACGAGGGTTCGGTTGCAAAGTGGTTCAGTTGCCCGGTAGCTCAGTTGCACGGTGGTTCAGTTACACGCACACCAACATTAACACTTGCAAGGGGAAAGTACATGCGGTCTCAGCGGTAGTACTACATCTTTCTTCTTCTATATTAAGCACTCTACGGGGGGATGGGTGAAGTCTGGTCTAAATCGCTCATAAATTCATCTATCTGACAGGTTTTACAGTTCTACCAGAGCGTGTTTAATGTGCTCATGCTGTAAGAGTTTCAGACCGGTATTCAAGGCTAGTCTGGAGAGTGCTGGTTGTGGAAGCCGGGTTTGTCAGTGTATTATAGCATGGTCACGTTTGTTTTGATGTGCATGGCTTGGATGGATGTGAGGAGTGACCTGTTGGTGTTACGGAAGGAGGCGAAGTACTGGGTCTGGAGGCAGAGGTGACCCTATTCTAGGTAATTCGTACTTTCCATTCTGGTAAGCTTTGCAACCTTTGAGTTACCATTCGCATCAGAGTTTCTCGATAGGCGCTTGGAAGTCTTTTAAAGTGAAGCTACTTCAGTAATTTCTTTGTTTTCATTTCTGAAACCCGTTTCTAATGTATTCTTTTCCCAGCTTGTTTTCAAGTTAGCTTTTGATGTTTCATATATTGACGGTGAAAAAACTCCCCTCATTCTGATCACCACTGAGTAGACGACAATTCATTGGCTGCTGGATAATCTGCTGCGGGTTTAGTATTGTAACAGTCCTAAATGGCTAGCGTGCTTTTAGCGTGCTTTTTTGTTCTTGTACCTTTTATTCTTGTAGCCTCACATACCTTTTAGATCTTCTATTCATGTTCTTGGGAGTTTTCGGCTGTACAATTGATTTTCCCGCTACTAGTGCATGTCCACAAAATCTTAAAACTGCTAGTTTGCAAAGACGCTCAGAAATTCCAAAATCACAAGAACAATCGTAAAATTGAACCAAGCCCTTTCTATTAGTACCCTCTGTCACAATTTTATTTCCTCTAGCAGTGATTGTTTCTTTACGTGGTGTCACAGCATCAACCTTCTTTCTAGTAAAATTGGAAACAAGATACACTTGCTTTTCGTTGCAAAATGCAACATATCCCTTTCTCCATATTTTCTGCTATGTAAAACTACACCACTTGGCTGGCGGTCCTCTTTTGACGTATTTTTTTTTTCGAAAAAGGAATCTGATCAATCTATGTCTGATCCGCAATAAGATTTCATTCCTGTGGTCAACTGGATCTTCTTCCTTCTTGGTAAGAACCATACTTTCCTTATTTGCCTTCTCAAGAATATAGTCTCCTATTCACTTATATCCACGAGATACGTGTGTATAATATTCACCCTCTAAACAAAGAAAGCCTAAGACACACATGTCCATTGGTACTTCGTGCTGTTGTTGCATAACTCTTTGTATCATATCTCTGCCTCAGTCCTAGACACGGGAAATAAAATGACTAACTCAACCAAAACATGGTGGCAACACTGTTGGACCTGTGTGAAATCTTAACGTCCTTTTTCTCCGCTTTTTTTTTCACTGCTTCTAGCTGGGAATTGTTCTAGCTGGGCTCCTAGCGGAGCATTATAGGTATGGTTAAGGGCTTATTTTAAAGCTTATTTTTCATATCTAGTCAATTTTTAGAAATTATATTTAAAAACGCCATCACATGCCATATGGCATCTGATAAGTGCATTATATTTTGAAAAATTCCTTTTTTGGAGTCTTTCATTGAAAAAGGCCATTTTTTGGTATTTTGATTGAAACAATGGAAGAACAGTCCAAAGTGTACCTTTTGAGTGCAATATGGCACAATATTATGGGGTTATTAAATCGACTCTATAAAAAGAGATTAGATGTAAAATTAACTTCTAAGTGAGCCCTTAAACAGCTCTCTGTAATGTTCCCATGCCCCACCCAGCCTTTCCATTACATAAATTACACCAAAATTCTACTTTATTGTGTCATATGGCAGTTAGTGATGGTGTTATCAAGGCGAATTTATTAAAAAAGCGATTACGTATAAAAATTTAGCTATAAAAATCCTGTAAAAAAGCTATAATTAGCTATAAAAAAGCAGCTCTCCATGATGTTCCAGGGCTCTGCCGAGCTTTTCCATTCTGGTAATGGCATCCAAATTGCACTTGTTGAATGCCATATGGTATAGTATATTTCTGTGTCAAATATTCTACATACCATGCCATATGGCATCCAATAAATGTAATTTGAGTGTCATCTCCGGAATGGAAAGGCTGGATGGGTCACTTGAACATCACACAGAGCTGTTTCAGGGCTCATTTAAAAGTTAATTTTATGTCTAATCGTCTTTATAATGCTAAGTTGATAACACCGTCATAAAGTGCCATATGGCATCCAAAAGTTATACTTGGGTTGTTTTTCCATTTTTGAATAAAAATATCAAAAAGGGCATTTTTCAATGAAAAGACTCCCAGAAAGGTATTTTTCAAAATGTAGGCGAGAATAAACTAGGGGTGGGGGGGACGCCTTCCCCTAATTATTGCCTTCTGTAGATATATAATTAAAAAGGACATCAAAAGCCACATCTAGCGAGTATTTTTGTTTGCTAGCAATTGTGTCTCCACCGTCCAAAAAGAACCTGCTAGCTAAAAATTCTCCATTAGCTAGCAGTCTTTAGCTGGATGGCAAAAACACTATTCTTGGAAAAATTGTTAGCTAAGAATTGGGGCTGATAAGCCCCAATATAAATCTTCTTGACGCTGAATCACAACATCATTTTCACCCTGTTCTTTATATTACGATTTTAATCTTGCTCCGTATTGTCATTCTGACAAAGTATTTGATCAAGCAGCCTTGTTTCTTTCATGTATAATCAATAAGAGATTTACAATCGCTTCTCTTCTGTGAAAAACCCAGTAGCCATACTGACACAACTGAATAGGGTAGCTGATCCGCTAACAACCCCAGATATTACAGCCTTCTCTTCAGGCTTTTCACGACCCCTCTCCTCTTCATACAAACGATTTTCCACTATACTATAACGCTCACAACCAGTGAAAGTGGAGGGTTCTGAAGCCACCAGCACTAGAGGCTTAACCATTTTGAACAAGAATTCCCTTCTTGTCAGTGAACCATCAAGAAGGTTTAGCCATTCATCAATTTCATTTATCTTGAACATTTCAAAGTCTAGAAGTGCAGCCTTTACGATGAGATCATCCCTTGGGAAGCAAAATCCAAACTTGTTCTTCACATTTTTTTTCAGAAGTAAAATACAGCTACTATCATTAGGTTGCTCCTCAAGGTGACCTTTTAGGAGGCCCAGCCAGAGCAGAGCAATATTTAAGATGGGATAGAATTCTCTGTCAATAGCACTCGACTCAGGGGGGATCATCCCTTCATATACAGAATAAGTTCTGTTTGTTTTGAGATTTAATGTTGTTCCTCACTTTTAATTAAAAAAAACACTGTTTTGTTTTATTATTTAATGCCCTAAAAAGGGACAACAAATTAGTCTGAATTCTAACAGTGTTTCTTTAAACAAATGTAATAAATGAAACAAAATTTAAACATGTATAAAATTGAACAAACCACATTTAGAAACAAGTATGCAAGCGACTGTATTACTATTCTTTATTTCTATAGAAGAGTAAGAGGATTCTTCTTAAGAGCTTTATCGATGGGAACCTATCAAAATTCAATTCTTTTTTCTATTCTTTCTTCAGTGTCCATTGGACATCTAAATTTAGTTAATTGTAGCATTACCGTATTCTCTTCTAGAATGTCTGCAGCTAGGAAAGTACTTGGGATAGTCTAAACAATCACACTTTGCTCCAGGATTTATCTGCTAAAAGAATTTTCTTAACCTTGGATGTAAGGTGTCACTGTGTCGCAAGACAAAGTGATTTTATGTCATTTATATAATGCAAATTTTGCGGACAAATTACCCTATTTCGCTTGCAATAGGCAATGATAGACTTTTTTCAGTTAATATCTAGCCTTTGAACTATGATGCAATAAAACTAGTTTGTGTCTGAATGAATTATCGTGGTTCATCAAGTTGGGGCGACCTAGCAGAGATAGAGCACAAGGGAGAGCAGATTGAGCCTAAATATAAGACATTCGTAATTAGTTAGGGTTCAAATAAGACCTCAAAAAGAAAGAAAAGGAAAGCATAAAATGAATATGAAGGAGTAAAAAGTAAAGGTTTCACCTGATTTGGTTAGGGCTGGACTGGCTTTATTCGTCTTGCTGCTGCAATGAGTTTGCATTAGTAAGCATTTCTGATACATAAATTAAAAAGAAAAGAAAAACTACATAATTGACGGGAAGGAGTAAAAAGTAGTGTTCTGAGCCGGTAAGATAGAAACAGGATCGTGCGTAGGCGTTTGGCCTTAGGCACCTTCTTGCTCCAACAAGTTTATCAAACAGTTCGTGGTAACGAACTGTAGTAAGGAGCGACCCGGCTCAATTTTGATACCAATAGCTACATCAAAAGAATTGCATTTTAATGCTGATTTTAAATATATAAGTTTCATCAAGTTTAGTCTTACCCATCAAAAGTTACGAACCTGAGAAAATTTGCGTTATTTTAGAAAATAGGGCTAAACACCCCCTAAAAGTCATAGAATCTTAACGAAAATCACACCGTCGCATTCAGCGTATCAAAAAACCTTACTGTAGAAGTTTCAAGCTTCTATCTACAAAAATGTGGAATTTTGTACTTTTTGCCAGAAGGCAGATCACGGGTGCGTGTTTATTTGTTTGTTTTTGTTTTTTTCTTTCTTTTTCCCAGGGATGATCGTATCGACCTAGTTGTCCTAGAATGTTGCGAGAGGGCTCATTCTAACGGAAATGAAAAGTTCTAGTGCCCTTTTTAAGTGACCAAAAAAATTGGAGGGCACCTAGGCCCCCTCTCACGCTAATTATTTTCCCAAGGTCAACTAATCAAAATTCTGAGATAGCCATTTTATTCAGCGTAGTCGAAAAACCTTATAAGTATGTCTTTGGGGACGACTTACTCCCCCACAGTCCCCCTGGGAGGGGCTACAAGTTACAAACTTTGACCAGTGCTTACATATAGTAATGGTTATTGGGAAGTGTGCAGGCGTTTTCAGTAGGATTTTTGGTTGGGGGGAGGGATTGAGAATAAGGGGATAGGCTGGGGGAACTTTCCATTGAGGAATTTGTCATGGTGGAAGAAAATTTCCATGAAGGAAGCGCAGGATTTACTAGCATTATAAAAAAAAAAACAATGAAAAAATAAATATGAAAAAGTTTTTTTCAGCTGGAAGTAAAGAGCAGCATTAAAACTTAAAGCGAACAGAAATTATTACCCATATGAGGGGCTCACCTCCTCCTAATACCTCGCTCTTTACGCTAAAGTATTTTTAGTAATTTCAACTATTTATTCTACGGCTTTTGTGATCCAGGGGTCATTCTTAATGAATTGGGACAAAATTTAAGCTTTAGTGTAAAGAGCGAGGTACTGAAGAGGGGGCAAACCCCCTCATATATGTAATAAAAACATGAGAATACAAAACTTCTTTACGTAAGCTAATTTATAAGTTACGTATATCTTTTACTAAAAAAAAGATTCGTAAAAAATTAAAAGTTCTAGTTGTCTTTATCTTAATTAACCAAAAAATCGGAGGGCAACTAGGCTTCATCCCCTGCTCATTTTTCTCAAAATCATTCGATCAAAATTATGAGAAAGTCATTTAGCAAAAAAAAAAAAATATGCAAATTTCGTTTTAATTATTCCTCTGCGGAGAGCCAAAATCAAAACATGCATTGATTGAAAAACGTTCAGAAATTAAATAAAAAAAACAAGTTTTTTTTAACTGAAAGTAAGGAGCAAAATTAAAACTTAAAACGAACAGAAATTACTTCGTATATGAAAGGGGCTGCTTCCTCACCAACGCCCCGCTCTTTACGCTACAGTTTTTTACTGTTTTAAAAAGAAGAGTTGAGAGAAAGAGTCAAACTTTAGCGTAAAGAGCGGAGCGTTGGTGAGGAAGCAGCCCCTTTCATATACGAAGTAATTTCTGTTCGTTTTAAGTTTTAATTTTGCTCCTTACTTTCAGTTAAAAAAAACTTGTTTTTTTATTTAATTAAAAGTAAGACTTGAAAATGAAATTAGACTAAAAAAAGTATAAGATTTGCGGAAGTGGGTAAACAGCGAAGTTTTGAGCCAATTAGGATGGAAAAGGAGTTTGTGCAGCTCCATCAACCTTATGTTCTTTTATACTACAAAGAGCCTCCGTTGATTTTTGAAAATTAAAATCAGAATATAAAGAAAATACAAAATCCCTGAGTGAGTAGAGACTGTAGAAGTAGCATGCACGGCTGGTTTGGCCACAGATGAGTCGGTGCTGTGTTGAAATATTATTTGTATTTGAAAGATAAAAATAGAATTAAAAAGAAACACAAATTTTATGAGAACATGGTATATATCATAGATATCTTGACTACTACTGGCCTGTGGTTACAAATTCTCGCAAGAGAAGTGTGAAAAATAAAGCAAATTATTGGCATTCAATAAAACCAAGAAAATAGAACAAATTTTAATACGTTTTAATAAAGTACAACATCTAGTGTATATTATTTTGAAACGGGTAATACGAATTAGAATAGAACGGAAACTGATTTTCATTTATGTACAAATAAGGATAATCTTGATATGATTTACTTCTACTTTCCACTTTAAATTCTTCTTTCTTGGGATGTTCATTGGCCTCTACTCGAATTGGACCTAAAAAACACACTCATAATTATAAAAGTGCAATCTGTAAAATTGCAAGTGAAGTTAGAAAGTCTTGTTTATACATAGTAGCTTGGTTATATTTAGATATCTTAGTCCAGTATAGATTTTATTTTTGCTTTTTTTGAAATTTTTTTCCTTTTTCCCAACTAGTTCAGAAGACACCGTCAGTTTTGCGGTTTCATCACGATCGCTTCAATATCATTGTCAAACAGTTCGTGGTAACGAACTGTAGTAAGGAGCGACCCGGCTCAACAGTAACCAAAACTCTAGAAAATGGAATTTTGATACCAATAGCAACATAAAAAAATCGCATTTTAATGCTGATTTCAAATATATAACTTTCATCAAGATTAGTCTGACCTATTAAAAGTAACGAGCCTGAGAAAATTTGCCTCATTTTAGAAAATAGGGGAAAACACCCCCTAAAAGTCATACAATCTAAAAAAAACTAAAAGACCTAAAAAACACACTCATATTTATAAAAGTGCAATCTGTAAAATTGCAAGTGAAGTTAGAAAGTCCTGTTTATACATAGTAGCTTGGTTATATTTATATATCTTAGTCCAGCATAGATTTCATTTTTGCTTTTTTGAAATTCTTTTCCTTTTGCCCAACTAGTTCAGAAGACACCGTCAGTTTTGCGGTTTCATCACGATCGCTTCAATACCATTGTCAAACAGTTCGTAGTAACGAACTGTAGTAAGGAGCGACCCGGCTCAATAGTAACCAACACTCTAAAAAATTGAATTTTGATATCAATAGCTACATCAAAAGAATTACATTTTAATGCTGATTTTGAATATATAAGTTTCATCAAGTTTAGTCTTACCCATCAAAAGTTACGAGCCTGAAAAAATTTGCGTTATTTTAGAAAATAGGGGAAAACACCCCCTAAAAGTCATAGAATCTTAACGAAAATCACACCATCAGATTCAGCGTATCAGAAAACCCTACTGTAGAAGTTTCAAGCTCCTATCTACAAAAATGTGGAATTTCGCATTTTTTGCCAGAAGACAAATCACGGATGCCTGCTTATTTGTTTTTTTGTTTGTTTTTTTGTTTTTTCCCCACAGGGGTGATCGTATCGAACCAGTAGTCCTAGAATTTCGCGGGAGGGCTCATTCTAACGGAAATTAAAATTTCTAGTGCCCTTTTTAAGTGACCAAAAAAATTGGAGGGCACCTAGGCCCCCTCCCACACTCATTTTTTCCCAAAAGTCACCGGATCAAAATTCTGAGACAGTCATTTTATTCACCATAGTCAAAAAACCTAATAACTATGTCTTTGGGGACGACTTACTATCCCGCAGTCTCCCTGGGAGGGGTTGCAAGTTACAAGCTTTGACCTGTGTTTACATAAAGTAATGGCTACTGGGAAGTGTACGGACGTTTTCAGGGGGATTTTTTTTTGGTTTGGGAGGGAGAGTTGAGGTAGGGGGGGGGTTATGAGGGAGGATCTTTCCATGGAAAAACTTCTCATGGGGGAAGAGACTTTCAATGAAGGGGGCGCAGGATTTTTTTGCATTATTTAAAAAAACAAGGAAAAAATAAATATGAGAAGTTTTTTTTTGCTGAAAGTGAGGAGCAGCATTAAAACTTAAAACGAGGAGAAATTATTGCGCATATGAGGGGTTTACCTCCTCGTAATACCTCGCTCTTTACGCGAAAGTATTTTTAGTAATTTCAGCTATTTATTCTACGGCCTTTGTGATCCAAGGGTCATTCTTAAGGAATTGGGACAGAATTTAAGCTTTAGTGTAAAGAGCGAGGTATTGACGAGGGGTGAACTCCCTCATATACGCAATAAAAATATACGAACATAGAAGTTCGTTACGTAAGTTAATTCGTAAATTACGAATATTTTTTACTAATGAAAATGTTCGTAAAACAATTAAAAGTTCTAATTGCCTTTTTAAGTAATCAAAAAATTAGAGGGCAGCTAGGCTTCCTCCCTCTCTCCTTTTTTCTCGAAATCTTCCGATTAAAACTATGAGAAAGCCATTTAACCAAAAAGAAAATTAATATGTAAATTTCGTTTTAATCATTTATGTGCGGAAAGCCAAGATCAAAACATGCATGAACTAAAAAACGTCCAGAAATTAAATAAAAAAACAAGTTTTTTTAAATGAAAGTAAGGAGCGACATTAAAACTTAAAACGAACAGAAATTACTCCGTATATGAAAGGGGCTTTTCTTCCTCAACGCCCCGCTCTTTACGCTAAAGTTTTTTCCTTTTTTAAAAAGTAGAGCTAAGAGGAAGAGTCAAACTTTAGCGTACAGAGGGAGGCGTTGAGGAAGAAAAGCCCCTTTCATATACGGAGTAATTTCTTTTCGTTTTAAGTTTTAATGTCGCTCCTTACTTTCATTTAAAAAAAACTTTTTTTTTATTTAATCAAAGAATAAGATGGATGTTTTTATTGCTTTTTTATATCATATTTCAGCTGAGCAGCATATATATATATATATATATATATATATATATATATATATATATATATATATATATATATATATATATATATATATATATATATATATATATATATATATATATATATATATATATATATATATACTTATTAACTTACAATATTTTTTTTAACTTAAGAACAGGCGGTCAGATCTTAATACAATTTTATATTTAAAAGAATCTTGTGTCTCAGAGCTCTTATTTTAAATCCTGACTGGGTCCGGTGACATTTGTGGGAGTTGGAGGGGGAAGCCGAAAATCTAGAAAACGCTTAGTGTGAAGAGATCGGGATGAAACTAGGTGGGAAGAATAAGCACAAGTCCTAGATGCGTGATTGACATAACCGGAACGGATCCAATCTCTTTTTGGGAGTTGGGGGAGGGGGTAATTCAGTTAATTCGGAAAAATTAGAAAAAATGAGGCATTTTTAACTTAAGAACCGAAGATCAAATCTTAATGAAATTTGATATTTAGAAGGAACTCGTAACTCAGAGCTCTTATTTTAAGTCCCCACCAGATCCAATGACATTGGGGGAGTTGAAGGGGAAACCGGAAATCTTGGAGTACGCTAAGAGCGGAGAGATCGGGATGAAACTTGGTAGGAAGAATAAGCACAATTCATTTCCCCGATTCAACCATCCGGGGGGGGGGGTTGAAGGGAGGGGAAATTGTTAAAATTGAGGCATGTTTATCTCACGAATAGGTGATCAGATCTTAATGAAACTTAATATACAGAAATATTCCATGTCTGAGATACTCCATTTTCAACTCGAATCGGACCCGGGGACATAGGGGTGGAGGAAGAAACGGATATCTTGGAAACCGGAAATCTTGGAAGACGCTTAGAGTGAAGAGGTCGGGATAAAACTTGATGGGAAAAATAAGTTTAAGTTCTAGATACGTGATTAAAGTAGCCGGACTGGATCTGTTCTCTTTGGAGGAGTTGGTGGGATTTCTAGTGCTTTGGCGAGATCGAGAATAAGCACAAGTCATAGACACGTGATTGACATAAGCGGACCGGACCCCATCTCTTTGGGGGAGTTGATGGATTTCTATTGCTTTGGCGAGTTCGGTACTTCTTGACATGCTAGGATGATGAAAACGATAACTTTAGTACCGAGTCTAATTTTAGGTTCCAACCTCGTCACAAGTGGCATATGAGCTCTTGGCTCTTGTTTTTTTTTAGTCAACTGTCACATAAACATTTTTCTATGGCAGCCCTGTTTGGCTCTTGTTGGAATATAGACTTTGTCATGTCTCTTTTAGGGTTCATTTATTTATATTTTTTGGCACAATCAAGCATATACTTTTAATTCAACTGAGGACTGTTATATGGCTTCTTGAGTAACTTTATGTTATTCATTGGAGACATGGTAAAGCGTTAATGATGATTTTTTTGAATTTCCAGATTTGCTTTAGCCTTAGGCTGTTAGATTCTACATTTTAGATAAGTCTTCTGTTCCTTCATTCATTATATGTATTTTCGCTTTTCTCTGACTACTAATATTTAAAAAATCAACAGATTTGTTTTACTAATTTTCAACTTTGAAGTTAATAATGATTGTTTATAACCTTGCACATGAATAAAAATGGAGGTATTATGATGAGCATATACCTACCAGTAAAAAGACCATTAGCTAAAGCTGGAATATTTATGACAGCCTTAGGTCCAGTGGCTTTAATTTTCCCATTGAACAATCCATTAGCTAGAGCGGGTATGTTGTATATCGTTGGCTTCTTTTTTAAACTTTCTAAGTGTTTCCCCGAATTGATTTCGTTGTCATATTGGTAGGTAACATAGTATGGGTCATAAAGATAAGGGAGGATTCGTTGGCCCGAATACTGACTTTGCAACGCTGTTTGAATCTGAGATTGGTAGCCCGAGGGTAGAAGATAAACAGGCTCAGCTAAAAAAGGTGTAAATCGAAAAATCCTCGAAGTTACCGTGTTAATAGTCGTAACAATTACCCAAATGTATGCCTGCAAAGAAAATTGTAAAACATTAAAAAATAATCATGCCTACAGTAGAAGGTGATTAACTGTTTGAAGAGACTCTGATTAGCAGTATAGGCACTGACGAATGATTTCCTCTAATCTGATATATATCAGCACTAAATTTGCTATGGCTGAGAAATCCTTGGTAAACTAATTAAAACGCTTTTCATATGTATTTACAATGTTAAATTGCAATCATCAACAGTGTAATACTGGCAATGTCCTGCAAGAAGAAAATTTTCAGATTTTCACAAACATTTATGTCTTTAATACCTTAACATAGTTAAGATTAGTAAAATTCCTTGAATAAGAATTTGTTTCAACCATGGTTGCCCCACTGTGGGTGACAGCGTATTGTAACCAAAAATCTAAAAACACACTTTGAAAAAAAAGGACAAAAAACTGGCAATTGAGGAAGAACTGCCATTTGAACCCGATTAAGAAATTGTAACTATTATGTAATTTCATTTTCTCGATAAAAGTTTGTTACCAGAATCAATCTAGAGTGAAACCCTATAAAAGTGGTGTTGAATCCAAGAGAATGCTGCTTTTAGAATCACTGCAGCCAAAATTTCCAGTTAGGAGAACTGCAGCATTCCATTTTTACTATCAATATTTATACTCGGCACGCAGCAGGCTTCTATATATGGATTCTCATGGTCCCGTATTTTTTCTGTCGTCACGAGTGGGGTACTGAAACATCCTAGAGAGATGCTTAAGGACCCATTTAAAAGGAAATGACTATATCTACATTTTTTGCAGGAGAACTGCAGCATTCCATTTTTACTATCAAGGAGAGTCACTTTTTTGTATGGAAAGCAGTGATGTTTTTTGTTGTTTTGTTTTTTTTTTGCTTCGTATTTTTTCTGTATAGTGGGGTACTGAAACTTCCTAGAGAGATGCTTAAGGGCCCATTTAAAAGGAAATAACTATATCTACATTTTTTTTTGCAAATAAAGTGACATAATATTAGAAATAATATAGAATTTTTGAACAAAAACTGCATTTTCATATACAAGATGATATGACGCACTAGTGACGTCTTATATGGCAGGATACAACCATTTGAAAAGAAGAAATAGTATATATATATATATATCTATCTATATATATAAAAATAAGTTGTCTGTCTGTCTGTGGATGTGTGGATCAGGTGACGTCACCTGAAAAACTGGATCAGGTGACGTCAAAACTGAAAAAACTAAAAAAAGGCAAAAACTACAAAAAAAACTAAAAACTAATAAAAAAAATAAAAAAGCTAAAAAACTAAAAAAAACTAAAAAAAGGCAAAAACTACAAAAAAAAACTAAAAACTAATAAAAAAGCTAAAAAACTAAAAAAAATAAAAAAAGGCAAAAACTACAAAAAAAACTAAAAACTAATAAAAAAAATAAAAAAGCTAAAAAACTAAAAAAACTAAAAAAACTAAAAAAGGTAAAAAACTAAAAAAACTAAAAACTAAAAAAAACTAAAAAAAAGGAAAAAACTGAATAATAAGCTAAAATAAAGGTAAAAACCAATAAAAAACTAAAAAAAAAACTGAAAAAACTAAAAAAGGCAAAAACTACAAAAAAAAAACTAAAAACTAATAAAAAAAGTAAAAAAGCTAAAAAACTAAAAAAACTAAAAAACTAAAAAAAGGTAAAAAACTAAAAAAAATAAAAAATAAAAAAAAAGGAAAAAACTGAAAAATAAGCTAAAATAAAGGTAAAAACCAATAAAAAACTAAAAGAAAAAAAGGAAAAAACTAAAAAAAATTTTCATCTAAAAAACTAAAAAAAACTAAAAAGGTAAAAACTAAAAGAACTAAAAAATAAAAAAATAAATGACGAAACTCAAAGAGAAAGCGACCAGGACAAAAGGAATGTTCGATTAGCAATCAACAAAGCACCGGGACACAGGGAGTATAAATGACGACCAGGACATGTTGGCCACCCCAACAGCTAGTATATATATATATATATATATATATATATATCTTCTATATATATAAAACTTTGTTGTTTATATGAACAGAAAGCTTAAATATTCATCTTTTTTAGGATTTTTTTTCAATGACTTCCATCAAGTCGTTTCTCCGTGAGACCCAAAAACATATGACGTCTTAAAGTGTCCGAAGTCGCCCCTACCGTGGGGTGACTTCGGACACATGAGGGGCATTTTCGGACATCTATTAGTTAACGATTCAAACAGTGCGTTCAGATAATATAAAAGTAGCAGAATTAACTGGAATATCAAAAGAACTCTAAGGGTATTTCACATTATTATTTTATGGCATAGCGAGACAAGTCACACCCAAATACAAGGCCTTTGACTGCCTGATCGCCCTGTCCCCCTTGCAGCAAAAGGAGTAGGCAACTTCATATTTATATCATCAAAATCAGTTTCAGCACAATCGGGCCATTCTGGGAAGATGAACTTTTTACTTGATTTGCGGAGGTAGTTTATTTTAGCTAATCTGCCACTCACTTCTTCAATCTCACAAACATAGTGTTGCAATCTTTGATGTTTGAAATTTGATGTTTTTGATGTTTTGATGTTCAAAAATTTGATGTTTATCAGAGTTTTTTTCGCCCTAAACCTCACAAGCACAAATTTCCAGGAGAAAATTCTTCGTCAGTCTGAAGTTCACTGACACTTCCAATGTCTCCCTGATGGCATGTTTGAATGGTGCATAAACCGAAACATCAAGGGGCTGAATGCGATGAGAGCAATGGAGAGGAAAGGTCAGAAGATGAATGCCATTATCTTTGCACAAGGAAACTACTTCAATTGAAATATGTCTTTCATGATTGTCGAACAAGAGCAAAACAGAATTCTCTTTGCTAGGTTTAAGTTCATTCTGGAAGTATTACAATGAACAAACGAAATTTTCCGAGGTCATCCATCCACTGCGATGGGCTAAGCCAATGCATCCTGGTGGTCCATCTTGATACATTTTCTCACCAACCTTGACTCTTGGAAAAACAAACACTGATGGAATAGTCTGACCAGTTGCAGACACAAAGCACAGCATTGTGGTATTTTCCCCTCTTTCTGCCGACACGGTCTGTGCCACCTGTTTTGCCCCCTTTTTAGCAATCACCTTCGGAGCCTGAAAAACTGTGGGTACTCCTGTTTCGTCGCAATTCCAAATCCTACCAGGACGAAATTGTAACTTGCTATACAGTCTCTGAAGATTACGAAAGAAGGCACCAATTACAGTGGCATTGAAGCCGGCAGCACAAGCCTGGCTTGTATTTTCCGGTTTTCTAATGGACAAAGTGGCATTACACTTCATAAATACTTTAAACCAGTCAAATCCTGCTCCTTCATTCAGCTCCCAACTTGGTGGGAATTTGAGCTTCAGAGTTGTTGCCCATTGTTAGGCTAACTTTCTCGTTGCATTTGGATTTAGTCCGTGTTTCAATATTGAGCAGTTTTCGAGGTATATAGCAAGATTTCTCTCTTTTGTGGGAGTAAAAATGAACTTGCAACTCTCCCGAACACTGTCATTATCATTGTTTGCACTTGGGCTACCCTTCTCAAGATCTTGCATTCTACTCTTGTAGCGTTTCACGGCATCCACAAGGGTAGACTTCTTCAAAGAAAATTCTTCCGCGGCTGATCGGAAAGATGAATTCTCATTTAAGACTTGTTGAGAAAACATACTTCAAAAATAGTTCTTTGCCTGGGTGTCTGGATTGATGAATAATAGATTTTAATATATAGTTTGTTGTGGGATTCTCACGCTGGGGTGACCTCCTCTGTTAACTCGTATGTTGTATGTTTTTTTATGACGAGATGTTGTGGTTTTTCTATGCATTTATACTGTCCTAGCCTTACGAGCTCTGCTCTCTGTTGGGGCATAATATTGTTTTTGTTTTTTGAAAGTTGAATTTAATAAGTTCCTAATCCTAGTCTATAATAAAATTGAAATATTTGGTAATTTCCTAGCCCTAGCTACTTCCAATTCCAGACTCGGAGATACTTCCATCAGCAAGGGGTGAAACCGGACACCTCGAAATGTGTCCGGAGTCGCCCCCAAAAAACTGTCCGGAGTCACCCCTTATTGAC
Source organism: Artemia franciscana (assembly GCF_032884065.1). NCBI lineage: Eukaryota > Metazoa > Arthropoda > Branchiopoda > Anostraca > Artemiidae > Artemia > Artemia franciscana. The sequence continues at coordinate 35,779,628 of NC_088864.1, read as the reverse complement.
TCCATTTTGAAAATTTACCTTTTTTTTGGAAACCGCCCGACATTTCTTGATGAAAATTATGAGGAAAATACCGGAAACATACCTCTTATGATCCTTCTTACTTACGAACCTGTGGCTAAAATAGCTTGGAAAATATTTGACGAGGACTTTAGATGTCAAAATTTCCAGAGAGTATATAAAAACTTCTTTACCTCTTATCTCAGTTGTCTTTGGCATCAAATATTCAAAACTTCCGCCTAATGTGCGCTACATGAATGGCATCTAGCAGCGATTTTCCGAATGTATTAGTTAAAAGACTTTGGACGAGAGGTCCAACGGACGGTTTCGCCCCCGTGTGGTTTCGCCCCCCTCTCCCTTATAAATGACGACCAGGACTTGTTGGCCACCCCAACAGCTAGTATATATATATATATATATATATATATATATATATCTTCTATATATATAAAAATAAGTTGTCTGTGGATCTGTGGATGGATCAGGTGACGTCACCTGAAAAAACTGGATCAGGTGACAAAACTGAAAACTGAAAAAACTAAAAAAAGGCAAAAATTACAAAAAAAACAAAAACTAATAAAAAAAATAAAAAAGCTAAAAAACTAAAAAAACTAAAAAAAGGCAAAAACTACAAAAAAAAACTAAAAACTAATAAAAAAAGCTAAAAAACTAAAAAAACTAAAAAAAGGCAAAAACTACAAAAAAAACTAAAAACTAATAAAAAAAATAAAAAAGCTAAAAAACTAAAAAAACTAAAAAACTAAAAAAAGGTAAAAACTAAAAAAACTAAAAACTAAAAAAAACTAAAAAAAAGGAAAAAACTGAAAAATAAGCTAAAATAAAGGTAAAAACCAATAAAAAACTAAAAAAAAAACTGAAAAAACTAAAAAAGGCAAAAACTACAAAAAAAAACTAAAAACTAATAAAAAAAAGTAAAAAAGCTAAAAAACTAAAAAAACTAAAATAACTAAAAAAAGGTAAAAAACTATAAAAAATAAAAAAAAAAATAAAAAAAAAGGAAAAAACTGAAAAATAAGCTAAAATAAAGGTAAAAACCAATAAAAAACTAAAAAGAAAAAAAGGAAAAAACTAAAAAAAATTTTCATCTAAAAAACTAAAAAAAACTAAAAAAGGTAAAAACTAAAAGAACTAAAAAAGAAAAAAATAAATGACGACACTCAAAGAGAAAGCGACCAGGACAAAAGGAATGTTCGATTAGCAATCAACAAAGCACCGGGACACAGGGAGTATACATGACGACCAGGACATAAGTAAAAAAAAAAACTAACAAAACTAAAAAGAAGGTAAAAACTACAAAAAAACTAAAAAGAAAAAACTAAAAAAAGGCAAAAACTACAAAAAAAAACTAAAAACTAATAAAAAAGCTAAAAAACTAAAAAAACTAAAAAAAGGCAAAAACTACAAAAAAAAACTAAAAACTAATAAAAAAAATAAAAAAGCTAAAAAACTAAAAAAAAAAGGCAAAAACTACAAAAAAAACTAGAAACTAATAAAAAAAGTAAAAAAGCTAAAAAACTAAAAAAACTAAAAAAACTAAAAAAAGGTAAAAAACTAAAAAAAATAAAAAATAGATTAGCAATCAACAAAGCACCGGGACACAGGGAGTATAAATGACGACCAGGACATAAGTAAAAAAAAAAACTAACAAAACTAAAAAGAAGGTAAAAACTACAAAAAAACTAAAAAGAAAAAAAAACTAAAAACTAATAAAAAAACTAAAAAATCTAAAAATCTAAATAAACTAAAAAAGAAAAAAAAAGGAAAAAAATAAAGGAGAAAAACAAAACTAAAAAACGAATGTATATACAGACCGGGACACCGGGATACAAATGACGACCGGGACACAGGGAATATAAATGAAGACCGGGACACAGGGACACAACTACAACGGGGACACCGGGGGAAACAGGGGGATATAAATGACGACCGGGACACCGGGACAGGGAATGGTCGATTAGCAATCACCATCAAAAAAGCTCGAGGGCAATCATTAGAATCATGAGGTATAGATCTGAATACAGATTGTTTTCCCATGGACCATTATATGTTGCATGTTCAAGAGTCGGTAAACCTGACAATCTATTTATATGCAAAGACAATGGGACAGCAAAGAATGTTGTATATTCGCAAGTTTTACGTAGTTAAAACCATATATATACATATATATATATATATATATATATATATATATATATATATATATATATATATATATATATATATATATATATATATATCTATATATATATATATATATATATCTATCTATATTCACAGGTGGGACATAGGGACATAACTACAATGGCGCGTAACTATTATGGCGCGTAACGACTTACGCGCGCGGGGGGGGCTTGGGGGGGGCGCGAAGCGCCCCCACCAACTAGGTGTTGGGGTGGCGCGAAGCGCCACCCCAACAGCTAGTATATATATATATATATATATATATATATATATATATATATATATATATATATATATATATATATATTTATATATGCTCGGCACGCGGCAGGCTTCTATCTATGGATTCTCATTGTCCCTTGTGTTCTAAACGCAGACAATTTGCTGTGTTTTCATATTGCAGTTTTTTCAAAGATATTTAGTTATTAAAGTAATTACAATTTTTATCAATGATATCTATCAAGCTTCAAAGTTTTGGTTTACTTTTTTAAGGTTTTTGAATTCTTGTAATCGTTTGTTTTTTAATTTAATTTATTTCTTTTTTTTAGTTTTTTTCTTTTTTTTGGTTTTTAGTTTTTTGTTTTTTTTTCTTTTTTAGGCACGCTGCAGGCTTCTATATATGAATTATCATTGTCCCTTGTGTTCTAACCGCAGACAATTTGCTAGATTTTCATATTGCAGTTTTTCAAAGACATTTGATTATTAAAGCAAGTCCAATGTCTAACAATGATATCTACTAAACTTCAAAGTTCCGGTTTTCTTTTTTAAGGTTTTTCAATTCTTGTAATCCCTTGTTTTTTATTTTAATTGTTTTTATTTTTTTTTTTTTTTTTATTTTTGTTTATTTTTTTTATTCTTTCAGTTTTTATATTTGATATTTTATTGTTTTTTTATTTAGTTTTTTTTTCTTTTTTATTTTTTTATAGAAGTTGGGGGAGGGGGGAATTTGATAACTGAAGTGTCAGGTAAACCGATGTTTTTTTTTTTTCTTTTGGAATTGGGATCTCTTTGGTCTAAAAAAAAATTTCTGATATAACTTCCAAGCCAATGAAAAAAATTTTTGCTCGTTTTTAGGGGGCTCACTCCACCATTTATTTTTTTATGCACTATGGTCCCTTGGCCTTAAAAATTACCGGTGCAAGTTTTAAGCTTTTTGCTTAAAAAATGTTATTTAGCCCTTTTTGGGGGAAATATTTTTTTTTTGTTTTGTTCGATTGCATCACCTTGTCCCGAGTAATTAGAAGTATAAGTTTTTGGTCGATCAGAAATCAGCAAGTTTTTGGACCATTTGTGGAAATTTTTTTTTTGGGAGGGGATTTTGATCCCAAATTAATTTTTATTTACTTTATGTTCGCTCTTACTCAAGGACATACAGCTATAAGTTTCAAAACTATCATGAGTAATAAGTTTCCAGTTCATTTCAGGGCACACAAACACCCTTCTCCATCGTTGGTCTGCGAGTCTTAAAATTTTCAAGCCACTCGGAAAAAAACGTTTTTCGATGGTTCCTTGGCCCATTATTTTGGGGTCCAGTCAGACTTTATTTGTTCTATATACATTCCTTTTAAATACAAAAAATCAGGGGGAGGATGATTCATAACCCGCAAATTAAAAGTGTTGGTTGATTCAACTAAACAGAATGCTCCACAAATTACCAGCTGACTTTTTAGAAAAGATTTTAGGTACCGATGTTAGAATCAATGCTTCTGAAAGTATTATTTTTTGATGCTATGGCACAAAAAAAATCTAATTTCTAAAATACATGCAGGTATTGTTTTCAATACCACACTTTCACTCTAGTTATTCCTTGTGGTGTTTAAAAAGGTTGCAGCCCTACTCTTATCTGTGGTAAACTTATGTTCGCTATATGTTTAGCTTATTCTTATCGTACATGATAATTCCTATTCTTCAAAGATATTGTCTGACTTTTCATTTGACCTTGTTTTTGCTTCATTTAATTTTCACTATTGGCGTTTAGAATTTTTAAAGGATTTTTTTTTTTAATTAATAGGGTTCATTTAATTATTCACAGTAATTCTGCTCGTTTTGAGTTTGTTCATTGAGAAATATTATTTTTGTTTGGTTTGGGTTTTACCATTGTTTTTCACTTTTCTTTCAAATACATTTTTGGGAATTTTTTTTTTTTTTTTAATTGATCAGTAGTAAAAGCACAAAAAAGATAGATAACATTGGTGCCATGGGTTATTTTATACAGAAATCTGTAAGTAAATAAAGAGCTAGATTTGATATTAAACGCACAAAGATCAAACAGTTCATGGTAACGAACTGTAGTAAGGAGCGACCAGGCTCAATAGAAACCGAACCTCTAAAAAATGGAACTTTGATACCAGTAGTTACATCAAAGAATGGCATTTTAATGCTGATTTTAAATATATAAGTTTCATCAAGATTAGTCTTACCCATCAAAAGTTACGAGCCTGAGAAAATTTGCCTCATTTTAGAAAATAGGGTGAAGCACTTCCTAAAAGTCATACGACCTTAACGAAAATCACACCATCAGATTCAGCGTATTAGAGAACCTTACTATAGAAGTTTCAAGCCCCTATCTACAAAATGTGGAATTTCGCAATTTTTGCCAGAAGACAAATCACGGATGCGTGTTTATTTGTTTTTTTGTTTGTTTTTTTTTATTCCCCAGGGGTGATCGTATCGACTCAACCGTCCTAGAATGTCACGACAGGGCTCATTCTAAAGGAAATTAAAAGTTCCAGTGCCTTTTTGAAGTGACCAAAAAAATTGGAGGGCACCTAGGCCCCCTCCCACGCTCATTTTTTCCCCAAAGTCACCGGATCAAAATTCTGATATATAGTCATTTTATTCGCCATAGTCAAAAAATCTAATAACTATATCTTTGGGGTCGACTTACTCCCCTGCAGTCCCCGTGGGAGGGGCTGCAAGTTACAAACTTTGACCTGTGTTTACATTTAGTAATGGTTACTGGGAAGTGTACAGACGTTTTCAGGGGGATTGTTTTGGTTTTAGGGGGGGAGTTACCTGGGAGGATCTTTCCATGGAGGAAATTCTCATGGGGGAAGAGACTTCCAATGGAGGGGGCGCAGGATTTTCTAGCATTGTTTAAAAAAACAATGAGAAAATAAATATGAAAAGTTTTTTCTACTGAAAGTGAGAAGCAAGATCAAAACTTAAAACGAACAGAAATTATTACGCATATGAGGGGTTTACCTCTTCGTAATACCTCGCTCTTTACGCTAAAGTGTTTTTAGTAATTTCAACTATTTATTCTACGGCCTTTGTGATTAAGGGGTCATTCTTAAGGAATTGGGACAAAATTTAAGCTTTAATGTAAAGAGCGAGGTATCGACGAGGGTTGAGCCCCCTCATATACGCAATAAAAACATACGAGTATAGATGTTCGCTACGTAATTTAATTCGTAAGTTACGTATATTTTTTACTTATGAAAACGTTCGTAAAAAATTATAAGTTATAGTTGCCTTTTTAAGTAATCAAAAAATTGGAGGGCAACTAGGCCTCCTCCCTCGCTCCTTTTTTCTCAAAATATTCCAATTAAAACTATGAAAAAGACATTTAGCCCCAAAAATTTAATATGCATATTTCGTTTTAATTATTTATGTGCGGAGAGCCAAGATCAAACCATGCATTAATTCAAAAACGTCCAGAAATTAAAAAAAAAACAAACAAGTTTTTTTAAATGACAGTAAGGAGCGACATTCAAACTTAAAACGAACAGAAATTACTCCGTATTTGAAAGGGGCTTTTCCTCCTCAACGCCCCGCTCTTTACGCTAAAGTTTTTTTTTACTGTTTTAAAATGTAGAGTTAAGAAAAAGAGTCAAACTTTAGCGTAAAGAACGCTAAAAGGAGGAAAAGCCCTTTCAAATACGGAGTAATTTCTGTTCGTTTTAAGTTTTAATGTCGCTCCTTAGTTTCATTTAAAAAAACTTGTTTTTTTTTGGTTTAATTACCCTATAGATAGACCTAGATATAACGCAGTAATTTTCTCCCAATATTTAATAGCTTGTGCGATTTATTTGTACAACACACGATGCAAAGACTACACCAAAATCAATTATTTCAAAAAACATATTTAATGTGCAGGTATTTTTTCCTGGCCAAATTCCCGAACAAAGCGCGGTTTTTGTGAACTCTAAAGCATACATAGAACGTCAAACGTTTGCACTTGGTTTGTATAATAATTTTACAATGATCAAGTGTATCAGGTTCTATAGAAGAAATTAAATTAAAAAAAAAGTTTTTTTTAACTGCGAGTAAGGAGCGACTTTAAAATTTAAAACGAACAGAAATTATTCCGTATATAAAAGGGGATGACCTCTCCTCAACGCATGGCTCTTTACGCTAAAGTTTGACTCTTTCTCCCAACTCTACTTTTCGAAACAATAAAAAATTTTCTATAACTACTATAAAAAAAACAATGAAAAAATAAACATGAATAAAGTTTTTTCAATTAAGGAGAAAGTAAGGAGTAGCATTGAAGCTTAAAACGAACAAAGATTATTACGCATATAAGGGGCTCTAAATGTACTTTAGCGTAAATAGCGAGGTATTTAGGAGGAGATAAATACCTCGCTTTTTATGCTAAAGTATTTTTAGTAATTTCAACTATTTACTCTACGGCCTTTCTGATTCAGGGGTCATTCTTAAAGGATTGAGACAAAACTTACGATTTAGTGTAAAGAGCGAGGCATTAACGAGGGTACAAACCCCCTTATATACATAATAAAAATATAAGAATATAAAAGTTTGTTACGTAAGTTAATTCTTTAGTTACGTAAAAATAGAAACGTTAGTTAAAAATTAAAAGTTATAGTTGCCTTTTTATGTAACCGAAAAATTGGAGGGCAACTAGGCCTCCTTCCCCACCCCTTATTTCTCAAAATCGTCTGATCAAAACAAAGAGAAAGCCATTTAGCCAAAAAAGGAATTAATATGCAAATTTTGTTTTAATAATCTGTTAATCTGATTCAATACAAAAAATTCAATAAGATTGTACAAGTCCTATGGCGGAGAGCCAAAATCAAACATGCATTAATTCAAAAACGTTCAGAAAATAAATGAAAAAAACTAGTTTTTTTAACTGTAAGTAAGGAGCGACATTAAAACTTAAAACGAACAGAAATTACTCCGTATATGAAATGGGTTGTCCCCTCTTCAACGCCTCGCTCTTTACGCTAAAGCTTTTAATTGTTTTAAAAAGTAGAGTTGTGGCAAAGAGTCAAACTTTACCGTAAAGAGCGAGACGTTGAAGAGGGGACAGCCCATTTCATATACGGAGTAATTTCTGTTCGTTTTAAGTTTTAATGTCGCTCCTTACTTACAGTTAAGAAAAACTAGTTTTTTTTCGTTTAATACAAAGTAGAAACAATAGAGACAATCTTTTCTAGACAGTGGAAATCAGTTCTGTGAATATTTCGGCCCATTGTCCAAGGGCTGTCTTCAGCACAATACGAGAACGAGAGAGAAGATATGTATATATAAATAAACTTACATTAATTTGTGAAAATTAAAACTAATAATGTTTTTTAAAAACGTTTTTAAAAACAGCCCAAGCATCCTTACTTCAACGAAGTTCAACCAGGGCTGACAAAATCCGTATTCTCGGATATAATGCTGGATACGTTTTACGTCTTCTCATAGGCTGAAGCAATTAATCCTCTTTAACTGTCTCACCCTGTACCAAAATTAAACACGAATCAAGAAGATAATAAAGATTATTTCATATCAGCAGTAGGTCAATTCAAATACCTTAATCAGAAGTAAGTTCCTGCGTACTTAACAACTTTAAGCATTTGAAAAAAAAATCTATATTTTATAATCCGCAAGCTCTTTTGTTTCAGTCTCAATCGGCATATTTGGACTTTTGTACAAGAACAGAAGCACAGAAGTATTTAAGAAGCTTGAAATGTTTCGTACCTTCCACTGCATAGTGCCCAACTGAAATATCAATAGCTTATAACTGACCAAAGTAGGTGCTACCTTGAGACTACCTTGAGGATTTCGGGTAGGAAATATTTTGGTCGTATTACTTCCGTCCACCTTTGGCAACAGTGCGACTGATAAAAAGAGTCATACTTTAAAATGCTCAAAGGAATCACGCATCTAAACCGCGTAAAACAGAAGAAAGAGAGAAGAGACAGTCATGTCCTCTTGACCGATATTTCGCTTGGAGTAACCAAAGTTTAGAAGTCTTCACTGTGACATATGATCCGGAGAAGAAAGGATGGACGAGTCACCTGAATGATTGGTTTAATTATATGCTTTTACTTGTCAATTTTAAGAGAACAATTAATTTTTTACGGTTTTCTTACTAACTCTCTCCTAATTCAAAATGACATTAAATGAATTGATGGTTCAGTGTTGAAGTGGTAACTTTCTATCTTATTATTTATTATACCATACTTACACATAGCGATAAATCTAACAAAACGTAATTTGAATAAATGTAAATGAGACATTTCGGATTTTTTAATCATATTTGAACAGTATTTTTTATTATTAGCATTGTCTACAAGAAAATGTATAAATACAACAAAATATAACTTGGATCAAAAATACATATAAAACACAAAATATTCTTTTTCTTTTTACTTTACGCTAACCCAAAAAATATTTATATTGTACAATTTTATAAATAAACTAATCTTCATAAGCTTTTGCTTACTAACAAAAGTTTCAATGTTTAGTTGCATTTGCTGGTATTTTAACTTGAATGAAGTGCCTCTGCTGACTTCTTATCTAACCAAAAATGCAACACACTCCGTTCCTCCATCGGTCCTTCAGTCTCAAGAGACTTATTAATTCTTGAAATATTAGGAGCATTTATGAAATCTTTTTCCAGTCTCCTCAAAAGAATCAAACTATGTTAAACTTTAATCCACCAAGTCGAAAAGAAAACAAACAAACAAATAAACACCCATGATCTTTCTTGTGACAAAAAATACAAATTTTCACATTTCTATAGACAGGAAGTTGAAACCTATACAGTACGGTTCGCTGATATACGACACCTGATGGTGTAATTTTCAATGCGACCATTTGACTTTCTAAGGTATCTCCCCTATTTCGAAAACCATGCATATTTTTGCAGACTTGGACTTTTCGTGGATAACATTACACTTACGAAATTTAAAGATGATATTTCAAATCAGAGTAGAAAGTAAATCTTTTTTATGTGTTGATTGTTATTAATATTCCTTTCAGAGCTTCGGCTTCTATTGGGCCGAGTTAGATAACTTCGAAGACCACACTGCCTTTCCATGACGAAAGTAAAACAGTTCAAAATAGGGATGAAGCCTTTTTATTGACAGTGAATAGATATAAAATAATTTAACTGGATATTTCGAACACATGTACAGTGTTCATCATCAGCAGTAAAACTAAGTAATAAAACTAAGTCAAAGTAAAACTTTTAGTTTTACTGCTGATGATGAACACTGTATATGTGTTCGAAATATCCAGTTAAATAATTTTATATCTACTCACTGTCAATAAAAAGGTTTCATCCCTATTTTGAACTGTTTTACTTGGGCCGAGTTGCTATTTACTTATAGTTCGTTGCCATGAACTATTCAGTTAAAAGAGTCTTTTATGTTATTTGTTGTAACTATTTGTTTGTTTACATAAATGTACGTCAAGGTATTCTATAAAAATGGCTCTGTAAATAAATAAATAAACAACACAAAAGTACGTCAAGAGTGAAACATAAAAAGTGTTCTTTTGTTCTGTTTTTAATGCAACCAAATTGCCGACAGAAATCAGCTTGTATCTAATGGTAATGGGGATATAATAAGCATTAACGACGAAAAATAATTGTATATTATATCCAGTCTTCTGTGTCTCCTAAATTATATGTTTTAATAGCCAAATTGATTAATAATTTCTTGCTAAAATGACGGAAATAATCTAAAAAAAATAATCAATTTCCCTTTGTTTGCTCCATGTTTTTTTTATGATTTATTTTGTATCCTCTAATAAAATGTAAATATTGAAAGTCCTTCAATATTTAAGTAGTTTAACCGTATGTTGAGGAAAATATTGAAAATGTGGATAGACTTGATTAACGGATTTATAGATTGTTTATGTACTTTCCCGATTTCAAGTTGTACTAATGCGGCGAATTTGCAGTTTGGAAAAATTTCAAGCATTATTTGTTCCAGCATAAACTGGCATTTTTGTCTCTTTTTTTTTTGAAGTTCACTTGTTTTAAAATTTCAACTGAAGGGTCTAAATGGCCTGTTGTTTAAAAGTCAACCAAGGTCAGAGAACTCAAATTTTTCAAACAGTTCGTGGTAACGAACTGTAGTAAGGAGCGACCCGGCTCAATAGAAACCAAAACTCTAAATATGGAATTTTGATACCAGTAGCTACATCAAAAGAATCGCATTTTAATGCTGATTTTAAATATATAAAATTCATCAAGTTTAGTCTTACGCACCAAAAGTTACGAGCCTGAGAAAATTTGTGTTATTTTAGAAAATAGGGGGAAACACCCCCTAAAAGTCATAGAATTACCGAAAATTACACCATCAGATTTAGCGTATCAGAGAACCGTACTGTAGAAGTTTCAAGGTCCTATCTACAAAAATGTGGGATTTTGTATTTTTTGCCAGAAGGCAGATCACGGATGCGTGTTTATTTGTTTGTTTTTTTTGTATTTTTTTTTCTTTTTCCCAGGGGTGATCGTATCGACCCAGTTGTCCTAGAATGTTGCAAGAGGTCTCATTCTAACGGAAATGAAAAGTTCTAGTGCCCTTTTTAAGTGACCAAAAAAATTGGTGGGCCCCTAGGCCCCCTCCCACGCTAATTATTTTCCCAAAGTCAACGGATCAAAATTCTGAGATAGCCATTTTATTCAGCGTAGTCGAAAAACCTTATAACTATGTCTTTGGGGACGACTTACTCCTCCACAGTCCCCGTGGGAGGGGCTACAAGTTACAAACTTTGACCAGTGCTTACATATAGTAATGGTTATTGGGAAGTGTACAGGTGTTTTCAGGCGAATTTTTTGGTTGGGGGGAGGGGTTGAAAAGAGGGGGATATACTGGGGAAACTTTCCATCGAGGAATTTATCATGGGGGAAGAAAATTTCCACGAAGGGAGTGCAGGATTTACTAGCATTATTTAAAAAAAAAAACAATGAAAAAATAAATATGAAAAAGTTTTTTCAGCTGGAAGTAAGGAGCAGCATTAAAACTTAAAACGAACAGAAATTATTACCCACATGAGGGGCTCACCTCCTTCTAATACCTCGCTCTTTACGCTAAAGTATTTTTAGTAATGTCAACTATTTATTCTACGGCTTTTGTGATTCAGGGGTCATTCTTAATGAATTGGGCCAAAATTTAAGATTTAGTGTAAAGAGAGAGGTACTGACGAGGGGGCGAACCCTCTCATATGTGTAATAGAAACATGCGAATAAAAAATTCTTTACGTAAGCTAGTTTATAAGTTACGTATATCTTTTACTAATAAAAAGATTCGTAAAAAATTAAAAGTTCTAGTTGCCTTTTTTATTAACCAAAAAATTGGAGGGCAACTAGGCTTCCTCCCCCGCTCTTTTTTTCTCAAAATCATTCGATCAAAATTATGAGAAAGCCATTTAGCCCCCCCCCCCAAAAAAAAAAATATACAAATTTCGTTTTAATTATTTCTCTGCGGAGAGCCAAAATCAAAACATGCATTGATTCAAAAACGTTCAGAAATTAAATAAAAAAAACAAGTTTTTTCAACTGAAAGTAAGGAGCGACATTAAAACTTAAAACGAACAGAAATTACTTCGTATATGAAAGGGGCTGCTTCCTCATCAACGCCCCGCTCTTTACGCTAAAGTTTTTTACTGTTATAAAAAGAAGAGTTGAGAGAAAGAGTCAAACTTTAGCGTAAAGAGCGGGGCGCTGATGAGGAAGCAGCCCCTTTCATATACGAAGTAATTTCTGTTCGTTTTAAGTTTTAATGTCGCTCCTTACTTTCAGTTGAAAAAACTTGTTTTTTATTTAATCAAACAGTTCGTGGTAACGAACTGTAGTAAGGAGCGACCCGGCTCAATAGTAAACGAAACTCTAAAAAACGGAATTTCGATACTAAAAGATATATCAAAAGAATCGGATTTTTATGCTGATTTTAAATATATAAGTTTCATCAAATTTAGTCTTTGTCATCAAAAGTTACGAGCCTGAGAAAATGTGCCTTATTTTGGAAAATAGGGGGTAACACCCCCTAAAAGTCATAGGATCTTAACGAAAATTACACCATCGCATTCAGCGTATCAGAGAACCCTATACACAAAATTTCAAGGTCCAATCTACAAAAATGTGGAATTTCGTATTTTTTGCCAGAAGACAAATCACGGGTGCGTGTTTATTTTATTTTATTTTTTTTTCCAGGGGTCATCGTATCGACCAAGTGGTCCTAGAGTGTTGCAAGAGGGCTCATTCTAATGGAAATGAAAAGTTCTAGTGCCCTTTTTAAGTGACCAAAAAAATTAGAGGGCACCTAGGCCCCCTCCCACGCTCATTTTTTTCCCAAAGTCAACGGATCAAAATTTTGAGATAGCCATTTTGTTCCGCATAGTCGAAAACCATAATAACTATGTCTTTGGGGATGACTTACCCCCCACAGTCCCTGGGGGAGGGGCTGCAAGTTACAAACTTTGACCAATGTTTACATACAGTAATGGTTACTGGGAAGTGTACCGATGTTATCAGGGGGATTTTTTTGGTTTGGGTGTGGGGTTCAGGGGAGGGGGCTATATGGGAGGATCTTTCCTTGGAGGAGTATTTCATGGGGGAAGAGAAATTCAATGAAAAGGGCGCAGGACTTTCTAGCATTACTATAAAAAAAAACAATGAAAATATAAACATGAAAAAGTTTTTTCAATTGAAAGTAAGGAGAAGTATTAAAACTTAAAACGAACAGAGATTATTACGCATATGAAGGGTTCTAAAAATACTTTAGCATAAAGAGCGAGGTATTTAGGAGAAGATAAATACTTCGTGGCCTTTCTGATTCAGGGGTCATTCTTAAAGAATTGGGATAAAACGTAACGTAAGTTATGTACGTTTGTTACGTAAGTTAATTCTTAAGTTACGTTTTTTTTACTAATAAAAACGTTCGTTAAAAATTAAAAGATCTAGTTGCCTTTTTGAGTAACCGAAAAATTGGAAGGCAACTAGACCTCCTTCCCCACCCCTTATTTCTCAAAATCGTCTGATCAAAACTAAGAGAAAGCCATTTAGCCAAAAAGAGAATTAATATGCAAATTTCATTTTAGTAATTTATGTACGGAGAGCCAAAATCAGACATGCATTAATTCAAAAACTTTCAGAAATTAAATAAAAAAAACAAGTTTTTTTAAATGAAAGTAAGGAGCGACATTAAAATTTAAAACAAACAGAAATTACTCCGTATATGAAAGGGGCTTTTCCTCCTCGACACCCCGCTCCTTGCGCTAAAGTTTGATTCTTTCTCGCAACTCTACTTTTTAAAACAATAAAAAACTTTAGCGTAAGGAGCGGGGTGTCGAGGAGGAAAAGCCCCTTTCATATACAGAGTAATTTCTGTTCGTTTTAAATTTTAATGTCGCTCCTTACTTTCAGTTGAAAAAACTTGTTTTTTTTATTTAATCATACTAAGATCGATACAATCATGTTTTCTCCCGAATTTGGTCTGGTAATCCATTCCATTAATCCAGTCTTTTTGTTCTTAAGGTTTCACACCGATAGCAGTGACACAATGGTTGGCAAATCTGGGGTTTTATGAATCGATACAATTTTTTTCAACGTATTTTTTTTAGGTTTGTGTGGACCTGTTTACATGCTTAGTAAGTTAGGAGGTAATCGAAAACAAAATAGACTTGAGTCTGTTATAGATGTCACAAAGGAATACATCAACAGACTTGTTTAAATAGCTTTTGCCTTCAGTGAAGTCTTGTTCTCTGTTTCTACATGTCATGTAAGTCTAAAACCATCTGAGAAAACAAAATCCTTTAGTCCAGTTTCAGGTGTTGCATATCAGTGCAACAAATATTATTTTTTTCCTTGAGGTCCAACTGGCCCTGTCTTCACGCCTTTAAAGCTACAACCCTGTCAGAGACGAAATATATTTTCGGCCCATTTTCTTTTTTTAGAGGGGGGGTATCCAACCGACATAGCTAAAAGTTGTCTTAACTTTGTTTTTTTTTGCACAGGGGTCCAACTGATCCAGGAACTTATGAATGTTTCTTTCAAGTTCATTTGAGAGACGAAACTTAAGGCTCTTTTTTTGTTTGCCCCAAATATTTTAGTCTTTCGGCCTGGGATGACTGAAAACATGGAAACTCAAGTAAATAAGCTAAACAAAAGTACCAAGACTCCAAACCGACTAAAAAGGAAATTGGACCCATTTTTGGCAGAAATTGTTTTTTCTATGTATAAAGGTCTCCTTGACATAATAGCTCTTATGAAGAAATTGTCGGTATTTTTCAGACGAACCAATGTTTAAAATTTTTTTTTCCCTTTGTTAAAGCTATTTCTAAAATAATGTTAAAGTCAGCTTGCCTCCCTAGATACACTCTGAAAGTTTTAATTCAGTCCCCCTTCTATCAGTTATTTCCCCGGATTTTATAGATTTACAATACTATAAAACCTCTAAATATATTTGAGACCAAAATCTTCGCACTATTCCACTATATCCTCCCACGTACATGAAGATTCAAGGTCTACTTGCTTTCTCCGCAGCACTCCTGATAGTTTAAACTTGACCCTTTAATCCATTCTTATGATGGTGCAGATATATAGTTTTGATCACCAGGAAACAGATAGTGTCATTTTATCTATCTTGTTACTTAACCATGAATAGATTATAGCTCCCTTAGGTGAGTATAGTTTAAAACCGTTTAGATAATTTGAGAAAAAAACATTTTAGCTTATTCCTCCCTCTGCTCCTTCCAACAAGTCAAAAATTTAGATCTACTTGTCCAATATGGAAGCTTTAACTGGATCTCTCAAGCCGTTCCCGCGATACTGTAAATACTCTATTTTATCAGCCTGCCTATGCATAAAGTTTTTCGACTTGTATTACTACTACACCGTGATTGGATCCTAGTTCTATGGGGGCTTAATGTTTTGAAATTGTTGGGCAGATCTGCGACTTTATAGGCTAGTTTTTTTTTTATCCTCTCTCCTAAGTTAGAAGTCGAGGTCCAAATGGTTTTCATCCCACCCCCCCCCCAAAAAAAAAAATTGAAAGTTGCAACTTGATGCTCAAAGCCGTTTCCTAGTTGTCTTCCTTGAACACCAGCCCCAAGTAAAAATTGGAGGTCCATCTGTCCCCTTGAAGCTTCAGCTCGATCGCTCAAGTGGTTCTTGGGATATATATATATATATATATATATATATATATATATATATATATATATATATATATATATATATATATATATATGTTATAGTTTATATAATAGTTAAAGTTTATTTATAGTTTATATATAATATGTTTCGATTTGTATCGTATTCTAACCACGAATAAAAAAAAACTTATTCCCCAAAAGAAATATTGAAGACAGTAAATGAAAGAGGAAAGCTGATTTTTCGTTCTTGCTTTTCGAGGTCTATGCACGTCTGACCTCCATGGGAGAAGACATTTTCTAAATTATGTATCACAGGGACACCTATCAAAGGAGATTCTTCGATCTTTACCGAAATTAATTACAAGTGATGGCTATTATCCTTGTTTTTCTTTTCGGGGATCCTGACCATTCTGAACTCTCAGGGGGGAGAGTGTAATAGTCACCTGATAATCTACCGAAATAGTTTGTTGGAATTCAATCAATATTAATCAGAATTAATAGTTAATATCTTAGTTGTACCTTTCCAGAGTTTGGGATAGTTTCAATCTCTGTTGAGGAGGAGGAACACGGGTCCTTAAACGCATATCATAAGCGCTTTCACGTCAAGGGGGCGTTAATTTCAACCAAACTCGGAAGAAGACAAACAAAAGGTTTATAGTTATTATAGTCTGCAACTAACTCCATCTCTTTGAAGAGGGGGGGCACCAAAATCTGTTTTGGTCAGTCTAATTACTAGATGGACTATTAAACTTCATTAAAAAAAAAACGCAGTCAATAGGTATAGCTTATAACTATTATATCGGGTGTCTATGCCTGATTAGACCTTTGTGAGGGACGGCCAATTTTCTTGTCAGCCAAATCGGTGAAAACGGCCTACAGGATAACAATTGAATTCAGCATAAATTAGCAACTATGAATTATGCTGAAACAACAGAAGGCCCTTGTTCAATCCGACATAGACTGTCACTTATTTTTATCTACAACTGTAGCCTTTGGGTCCCAGGGACTTTCACATTTAATGGGTGTAGTTTCATTTGCTTTTCGACATTTTAAACATATGTGAAAATCTGTGAGGATTATAGGTTAAATAAGTGCATCAAGCGCCCATTCCTATAAAATTTTGAAATTATGTCTTCAGTGTCTCAGTTCATTTTTTCAAATTATGTCAACTAGCCCGCTACAGTTTAATGTTTAATGTTAGGTTATACAGTGTAGTATCAAGAAATTACCTTTACAAAAATGACTTTTGAAAACATTTAAATACACCTAAGCTTAAACAAAAATTGAAAACAATTTAAACAGAATTAAAACATGGTGCACCGACTATAAAGTTAGTAAAATAAAACATTGCGATTAATTCAGTTTTGCATTTTGGTAAAGTAGATCCTTGTTTCACATCTTTAATCACACGTAAATATGTTGATTATAAAAGAAACTGAATAAAAATAGTCTTCATCGAGATCAAATCGATATAAATGATTAATGTAAGGGTAAACTGAATTTTGTTTAAAATAAAACAGAAACAACAATGGTATGGTATTCGAAACACGATTACATCTTATATCCATCAGTAATAGTCACGACTACAATATAATGTTAAAGCAAAAAAAAAAAAAAAAAAATACGAAAATGATTATTACTCTTGTTTCCTGTAATAAACATAGCATTAATTTCCTGTTTCTTATCGGTTTTAATCTTTTACTGGTTTTTCAAAAATTTTTAAAGGAATTTTCTCATAGATTTTAGCACATATGCTTTTGCAAAATATTGCTAAGTGAGAAAAAGTAAAAAAAAGGTACTTGGAGATGGGGTTCATTCGTGTGCAAGTATGTAAGAATGAATGAAGAGCTCTACTTGTATTAATTTTTTTTTTTTTTTTAACAGCGTTTTTCCGATGGAAGTAGAAAGCAAAGCTGAGACCTAAAATTAACAAAAATTATAGCTTCACAGTTAATACAACATATATGTACAAAACTAGCTCAAATTAAGTGATCTGTGATGTTTCTCCATATTTGTAGAGAACACAAAACTGATCCATAATATAAGATGTTCCCTTAATTGCATATTAAATAAAAAAAAAACAAGTTTTTTTTAACGGAAAGTAAGGAGCGGCATTAAAACTTAAAACGAACAGAAATTACTTCGTATATGAAAGGGGCTGCTTCCTCATCAACTCCCCGCTCTTTACGCTAAAGTTTGACTTTTTCTCTTAACTCTACTTTTTAAAATAGTAAAAACTTTAGCGTAAACTTTAGCGTAAAACTTTTTTCGGGGCGTTGATGAGGAAGCAGCCCCTTTCATATATGAAGTAATTTCTGTTCGTTTTAAGTTTTAATGTCACTCCTTACTTTCCGTTAAAAAAACTTGTTTTTTTTATTTAATTTCTGAACGTTTTTGAATCAATGCATGTTTTGATTTTGGCTCTCCGCAGATGAATAATTAAAACGAAATTTGCATATTTATTTTTTTGGCTAAATGGCTTTCTCATAGTTTTAATAGAATGATTTTGAGAAAAAAAAGAAGCGGGGTAGGAGGCTGAGTTGCCCTCCAATTTTTTGGTTACTTAAAAAGGCAGCTAGAACTTTAATTTTTTACGAATGTTTTTATTAGTAAAAGACATACGTAACTTACAAATTAACTTACGTAACGAACCTCTATATTCTCATATTTTTACTACGTATATGGGGGGGGGGGTTCATCCCCTCGTCAGTACCTCATTCTTTACACTAAAGCTTAAATTTTGTCCCAATTTCTTAAGAATGACCCCTGAATCACAAAAGCCGTAGAATAAATAGTTGAAACGACTAAAAATACTTTAGCGTAAAGAGCGGGGTATTAGAAGGAGGTGAGCCCTCATATGGGTAATAATTTCTCTTTGTTTTATGTTTTAATGCTTCTCCTTACTTTCAGTTGAAAATTTTTTTTCATATTTATTTTTTCATTGTTTTTTTTTAAATAATGCTAGAAAATCCTGCACTCCCTTCATGAAAATTTTCTTCCCCCACGACAAATTCCTCCAAGGAAAGTTCCCCCATCATATCTCCCTCTTCTCAACCCCCCAACCTAAACATCCCCCTGAAAACGTCTGTACACTTCCAAATAACCATTACTATATGTAAGCACTGGTCAAAGTTTGTAACTTGTAGCCCCTCCCACTGGGACTGTGGGGGAGTAAGTCACCCCCAAAGACATAGTTATAAGGTTTTTCGACTACGGTGAATAAAATAGCTATCTCAGAATTTTGATCCGGTTACTTTGAGAAAATAAATGGCGTGAGAGGGGACCTAGGCACCCTCCAATTCTTTGGTCAGTTAAAAAGGGCACTAGAACTTTTCATTTCCGTTAGAATGAGCCCTCTCGCAAGATTCTAGGAACACTGGGTCGATACGATCACCCCTGGGAAAAAAAACAAAACAAAACAAAAAAAAACTTTTTTTGACGCTAAAAGATACATCAAAAGAATCGGATTTTCATGCTGATTTTAAATATATAAGTTTCATCAAATTTAGTCTTTGTCATCAAAAGTTACGAGCATGAGAAAATTTGCCTCATTCTGGAAAATAGGGGGAAACACCCCCTAAAAGTCATAGGACCTTAACGAAAATCACATCATCGCATTCAGCGTTTCAGAGAACCCTATAGCAAAAATTTCAAACTCCTAACTTCAAAAAAGTAGAATTTCGTATTTTTTTGCCAGAAGACAGATCACGGGTGCGTGTTTATTTGTTTTTTTGTTTTCTGTTTTTTCCCAGGGGTTATCGTATCGACCAGGTGGTCCTAGAATGTCGCAAGAGGGCTCATTCTAACGGAAATGAAAAGTTCTAGTGCCCTTTTTACATGACCAAAAAATTGGAGGGCACCTAGGCCCCCTCACACGCTCATTTTTCTCAAAGTCAACGGATCAAAAATTTGAGATAGCCATTTTGTTCCGCATAGTCGAAAACCATAATAACTATGTCTTTGGGGATGACTTACTCCCCCCCCCAGCCCCTGGGGGAGGGGCTGCAAGTTACAAACTTTGACTCAGTGTTTACATACAGTAATGGTTATTGGGAAGTGTACAGACGTTTTCAGGGAGATTTTTTTGGTTTGGGGTGGGGTTGAGGGGAGGGGGTTATGTGGGAGGATTTCTCCTTAGAGGAATATGTCACGGGGGAAGAGAAATTCAATGAAAAGGGCGCGGGATTTTCTAGCATTACTATAAAAAAATGAAAAAATAAACATGAAAAAGTTTTTTCAATTGAAAGTAAGGAGTAGCATTAAAACTTAAAACGAACAGAGATTATTACGCATATTAGGAATTCTAAAAATACTTTAGCATAAAGAGCGGGGTATTTAGGAGAAGATAAATACCTCGCTCTTTATGCTAAAGTATTTTTAGTAATTTAAACTATTTATTCTATGGCTTTCTGATTCAGGGGTTATTCTTCAAGAATTGGGACAAAACTTAAGATTTAGTGTAAAGAGCGAGGTATTAACGAGGGGACAAACCCCCTCATATACATAATAAAAATATGAGAATATAAAAGTTTGTTACGTAAGTTAATTCTGAAGTTACGTATATTTTTTACTAATAAAAACGTTCGTTAAAAATTAAAAGTTTTAGTTGCCTTTTTAAGTAACCGAAAAATTGGAGGGCAACAGGGCTCTTTCCCCAACCCTTATTTCTCAAAATCGTCTGATCAAGACTAAGAGAAAGCCATTCAGCCAAAAAAAGAATTAAAATGCAAACTTCATTTTAATAATTTATATGCGGAGAGCCAAAATCAAACATGCATTAATTCAAAAACGTTCAGAAATT
Organism: Artemia franciscana; assembly: GCF_032884065.1. NCBI lineage: Eukaryota > Metazoa > Arthropoda > Branchiopoda > Anostraca > Artemiidae > Artemia > Artemia franciscana. The sequence goes on along the minus strand of NC_088864.1, from coordinate 35,759,287 downwards.
AAATAAAAAAAAACTAGTTTTTTTTTAACTGAAAGTAAAGAGCGACATTAAAACTTCAAACGAACAGAAATCACTCCGTATATGAAATGGGTTGTCCCCTCGACAATCCCTCGCTCTTTACGCTAAAGTTTGACTCTTTGCCACAGTTCTACTTTTTAAAACAATTAAAAACTTTAGCGTAAAGAGCGAGGGATTGCGGAGGGGACAACCCATTTCATATACGGAGTAATTATTGTTCGTTTTAAGTTTTAATGTCGCTCCTTACTTTCAGTTTTTATTTAATCTGTAAATAAACACGCATCCGTGATCTGTATTCTGGCATTAAATGCGAATTTCCACATTTTTATAGATAGGAGCTTGAAACTTTCGTTAAGATTGTATGAAGTTTAGGGGGTGTTCCCCCCTATTTTTGAAAATGAGGCAAATTTTCTCAGGCTTGTAACTTTTGATGGGTAAAACTAATCTTGATAAGACTTATATATTTAAAATCAGCATTAAAATTCGCATTAAAAGCATTAAAATTCAGCATTAGAGTTTCGGTTACTATTGAGCCAGGTCGCTCCTTACTACAGTTCGTTACCACGAACTGTTTGAAAAGTCCTTAAATAGCCTGCTGGCAATAAGCGACTAATTTGTAAGCCTCTCATTAGTCTTTCACCGGTCATAGTACTGACAACTTCAGTATTCAATTCAAATTCATTTAGAAAAATTCAAGCAAGCTCAATTTTCAGTTAAGCGCTAGCTTCTAAGAATTCTAAAAATATAGAGAAATAATACAACTCAATTGCTTTTCAGTAAGATTTGCAAATATAAGCTGCATAAGCTTTAAGCAGTAATTTTTGTCGTTTTAAGTTTCAACTTTGGTATTAACTTCCACAATTGTCTAGACATGACGATAAAACTAAAGAAGTCAGGAATTTTGTCATCTAAGAGTCCAATGGGCTAGAGGATGTTATTATAGATATTATTATTAGTATCTTTTAGAAGTCGCAGATAGAAACAATAATTTTTTAATGTATTCTCATATGATAAATATAAAGATTTTAGAAAACATAAAGACGAAAACAAATGTAGAATTTTGGGTGAATGATTAACATTATTTAAAGAGAAAAGGGTTATTATTACAATGTTTTTGACGGGATGTTACCAATACTTTTGAACTTGTCATGAGAAAGTAAATTCTTGTTACTTTTACTACTTAGGCTTTGACATTGTAGGAGAAGTGATCATCAAAATTACTAATTTAAAAAATATTTCTCTGAGTAAAGTGAAGAGCGAAACTGAAAATTAAAAGAACAAAAATCTCTGCTTCGCGGTTTATGCAACATATTTTTAAAATGGTTTAGTTGGAAACTGGCTCCTAATGTTTCCCTACATTCATCAAATTTTGAAAAGCAGGCACTTTACTGAAAATAAAAAATGAAACAAAAAAGGATTAGTAGCAGAAAGACCATGAGTATTCTGCGGAAAATCAAAGATAAATTTATAAAACTTACAATTGTCTTCTACTTGCCATGAAATTAATAAATTTTACCAAGTATTTTTTATCCTCTAAAAAACACAAGTGAGCCAAATTTTCAGTAAATTGCTAGTTTTGAGAATTCTACAGATTTATGGAAAAATTACGAGGCATATTATTGAGATAGTTTTTCAAACAAACTTTGACGCAGGAACTTTTGTTTGTTTTAAGTTTCCACTTCACTCTTTACTAATTTCAGAAAAACTATGGGTAATTGTATGATATGCCCCCTACCGCTCAAGAAGTGAAGTTAAGCTGATCCTAATACAATATACCTAAGTAGGCTAACCATATAATACCTTAGAAAGAAATTTGGGCTATATATTTGTAAATTAGGCGGGGGAGGGTAAAGTACAGTGGGTCTGCATGCAAGATGTGTTAGCTAAAATTATTCTGATATTATGAAGCAAGAACTATCTACTGGCTTAACACTGTCAAAATACTTTACCCCCATTTACCCTAATGTACAAATATATAGCACAAAATATATTCCCCTCTATTCTGTCACTTCTCTTCATCTTTTATCGCGCTAAGTTGAAAGAAGATAGTGAAAGAAACCGGTTTAGAGTGCATCAATGAACAACTTGAGCAGTAGGGGGTATATAAAAAATATTCCTTTCTATGAGTTTTAAAAATATACACAATAAACCTTTACAAAGATCTTTTTCCGATGTAAGCGAAAAAAGTATAAAAGTAAAAACGAGTTTTTACTATGATAGGGTATCCAATATAGGTTTTATCTCGCATCTTTCCTGGACTTTTTCTTAAAAAAAACTGCAATTTTTTCACATAGAAAATCCAAGGGGGTTTATTATCCTTAAGACCGTTGACGAGCAGTGGCTGAAATTTCAATTATCTTGAAATATTATCCTATATAAATTATACAGAGATTTCAAAAGCTAGAACGACATTAAAAGAATAGATCAGTAGGTAATAATAGAATGGCTGTATGCAATACTGATTCTACACCCTTATTTGGGAACTAAAGCTAGCCTTCACCATAGATGGAGCACCTTATTTGGACACTATAGGCTGCCTATTCTACAGACAGAGCACTTGAGGCTTGTCCTACTTAAATGTCAGATGAAATTATAGAGGGTACATCTCTTTTGCATACTTCCATGAGAATCTCATTCGCATATAGTTATTAGGGCCTAGAGACCAGCCATAGCAACCAGATCCAATACAAGGCTGGTTTTCCAATGTAATAATATCAGTAATAAAGTAGAATTCAGAGAGAGAGAACAGTTTAAATATACTCTTGTTCATCAAGTTTTTATTTGAAAATACCTATTAGCAAAAATAGTGGTTTGTATCCACAATTAGAAGTTAATAGTGGATCTGGTAACAGCAATGATACAAAGACAAGAGTACCAAAAGTAGAAGCAGAAATTACAAGAGGATCTCGACTACGCCTTGAGTGGGGTAAGACGTATGCAAGATACGTAATATCATTGAGCAAATTCAAACTGGAAGAGCATTTATGTTTTGCTGCAAAAGTGGACTTGTTTTGCTGCAAAATAAGTCCACTATCCATATATCCTGTGCGAACTGTACAGTTTTTGATGAGTATGATGAAAAGTGTAGATTACGCAATCCATGTAAATTGCACAGAGGATATGCAATACAAATTAAAGACTGTAATTCCTGTCTTAAGTTATCTGTAACTCTCACACTAGAGGATTCCTATGCTCCAGTTGTCACTATGACAAATGTACTGCCAGTGGTAGAATGTCTATCCCTGTAATGCAAAGAACACAAGAAGACATATTAGTTTATTTATAAGAAGCTGGTATCGTCATGGTTTTTCCGAAAGAAGTGAAGAGCGAAACTGAAAATTAGAAGAGCAAAAATCACTGCTCCGCAGTTTATGCAACAAATTTTTAAAATGGTTTAGTTGAAAACTGGCTCCAAATATTTCCTTACATTCATAAAATTTTGACAAGCAGGCACTTTAGAGAAAATAAAATTTAAAAAAAAAGGATTAGGAGCAGAAAGACCTTGAGTATTCTACGGAAAATTAAAGATTTATTTATAAAACTTACAACTGTCCAGGTGAAACTAAGAAAATTTTACAAATATTTTTAATTCTCTAAGAGACTCAAGCAAGCCTGGTTTTCAGTAAAGTACTAATTATGAGAATCTTACAAATTTAGGAAAAAATTACTAGGCAATTTATATGAGATAGTTTGTCAAATAAACTTTGTCACAGCAGCTATTATTCGTTATAAGTTTCCAATTCAATCTTTACTTTCATCAGAAAAACTTTGGGTACTTGCTTCATAAGCCCCCTACCGCTCAAGAAGTGAAGTTAGGTTAATCCTAGAAAAAATATACCTAAGTATGATAACAATTTAATACTTTAGGGACAAATTTGGGCTATATATTTGTACATTATGGGGATGGAGTGAAGTACAGCAGGTCTGCATGCAAAATGTGTGAGCTACAATTATTCTGATATTATGAAGTAAGAACTATTTTCTGACTTCAAACTGTCAAAATGCTTTACCCCCCCACCCTAATGTGCAAATATGTACCCTAATTATATATTTCCCATCTATTCTGTCAGTTCTCTTTGTCTCTTCTCACGATACATTGAAAAGAACTAGCGAAAGAAGCCAGTTTACAGTGCATCAATGAATGAACAACTTGAGCTATACGGTTTATATCATACAAGTACCAAACTTTTTTTTTTTAAATTGTTCTTTCTATGAGTTTTAATTAAATAAAAAAACAAGTTTTTTTAGCGGAAAGTAAGGAGCGACATTAAAACTTAAGATGAACAGATATTACTTCGTATATGAAAGGGGCTGCTTCCTCATAAACGACCCGCTCTTTACGTTAAAGTTTGACTCTTTATCTCAACTCTGCTTTTTAAACAGTAAAAAACTTTAGCGTAAAGAGCGGGGCGTTGATGAGGAAGCAGCACCTTTCATATACGAAGTAATTTCTGTTCGTTTTAAGTTTTAATGGCGCTCCTTACTTTCCGCTAAAAAAACTTGTTGTTTTTTATTTAATTTTTGAACGTGTTTGAATCAAAGCATGTTTTGATTTTGGCTTTCCGCAGAGGAATAATTAAAACGAAATTTGCATGTATGAGAAAGCCTAAATGGCTTTCTCATAGTTTTGATCGAATGATTTTGAGAAAAAAAGGAGCGGGGTAGGAAGCCTAGTTGCCCTCCGATTTCGTGGTAACTTAAAAAGGCAACTGGAACTTTTAATTTTTTACGAATCTTTTTATAAGTAAAAGATATACGTTTAGTCTTACCCATCAACTTTGTCATAGTCTTACAAAATTACGAGCCTAAAAAATTTGCGCTATTTTAGAAAATAGGGAAAAACACCCCCTAAATAGAATCTTAACGATAATCACACCATCAGATTCAGCGTATCAGAGAACCCTACTATAGAAGTTTCAAGGTCCTATCTACAAAAATGTGGAATTTTGTATTTTTTCGATCACGGATGCGTGTTTATTTGTTTGTTTGTTTTTTTTTTCCCAGGGGTGATCGTATCGACTCAGTTGTCCTAGAATGTTGCAAGAGGTCTCATTCTAACGGAAACGAAAAGTTCTAGTGCCCTTTTTAAGTGACCAAAAATCTTGGACGGTACCTAGGCCCCCTCCCACGCTAATTATTTTCCCAAAGTCAACGGATCAAAATTCTGAGATAGCCGTTTTATTCAACGTAGTCGGAAAACCTTATATCTAGGTCTTTGGGGACGACTTACTCCCCCACAGTCCCCGTGGGAGGGGCTACAAATTACAAACTTTGACCAGTGCTTATATATAGTAATGGTTAATTGGAAAGTGTACAGGCGTTTTCAGGAGGATTTTTTGGTTGGGGGAGGGGTTGAGAAGAGGGGGATATGCTGGGGGAACTTTCCATCGAGGAATTTGTCATGGGGGAAGAAAATTTCCAAGAAGAAAGTGCAGGATTTACTAGCATTATTTAAAAAAAACAACGAAAAAATAAATATGAAAAGTTTTTTTTTCAGCTGGAAGTAAGGAGCAGCATTAAAACTTAAAACGAACAGAAATTATTATCCATATGATGGGGTCACCTCCTCCTAATACCTCGCTCTTTACGCTAAAGTATTTTTAGTAATTTAAACTATTTATTCTACGGCTTTTGTGATTAAGGGGTCATTCTTAATGAATTGGCACAAAATTTAAGCTTTAGTGTAAAGAGCGAGGTACTGACGAGGGGGCAAACCCCCTCGTATATGTAATGAAAACATGAGAATACAAAAGTTACTTACGTAAGCTAATTTATATGTTACGTATATCTTTTACTAATAAAAAGATTCGTAAAAAATTAAAAGTTCTAGCTGCCTTTTTAATTAACAAAAAACGGAGGGCAACTTGGCTTCCTCCCCCGCTCTTTTTATCTCAAAATCATTCGATCAAAATTATGAGAAAGCCATTTAGCCAAAAAAAAAAATTAAAATTTCGTTTTAATTATTCTTCTGTGGAGACCCAAAATCAAAACATACATTGATTCAAAAACGTTCAGAAATTAAATGAAAAAAAAAAACAAGTTTTTTTTTAACTGAAAGTAAGGAGAAATTGCCTACGGATTGTTCTGGGTACCCGGCTGACTGACCGTATTTCAAACAGTAGGTTGTACGAGAAGTGTGGTTCAATCCCGCTTTCTGGGGCTATAATGAAAGAAAGGTTGAGATGGCTAGGCCACATTCTACGGATGAAGGATGACAGATTGCCGAAGATTGTCCTTTTTGGCCAACCGTCTGGGGCTACACGGAAAGCAGGTCGTCCTTGTCTGGGTTGGGAGGATGTCATAAATAAAGATTTAAAGGAAATGGGAACTTCCTGGGAGGGTGTAAAGAGGGAGGCTTTAAATAGATTAGGTTTGATTAGGAGCGTGCGTAGCTGTGTTGGCCTCAGGCGGCTTGGTGCTGCAGTGAGTTATTAGTAGTAGTAGCAGTAGAAAGTAAGGAGCAACATTAAAACTTAGAACGAACAGAAATTACTTCTTATAGGAAAGGGGCTGCTTCCTCATCAACGCCCCGCTCTTTACGCTTAAGTTTTTTACTGTTTTAAAAAGAAGAGTTGAGAGAAAGAGTCAAACTTTAGCGTAAAGAGTGGGGCGTTGATGAGGAAGCAGTCCCTTTCATATACGAAGTAATTTCTGTTCGTTTTAAGTTTTAATGTCGCTCCTTACTTTCAGTTAAAAAAACTTGTTTTTTTATTTAATTGCCAGAAGGCAGATCACGGACGCGTGTTTATTTGTTTTTTTTCCAGGGATGATTGTATTGACCCAGTGGTCCTATAATGTTGCGAGAGGGCTCATTCTAACGCAAATGAGAAGTTCAGGTGCCCTTTTTAAGTGACCAAAAAAATTGGAGGGCACCTAGGCCCCCTCCCACGGTAATTATTTTATCAAAGTCAACGGATCAGAATTCTGAGATAGCTGTTTTATTTTTCGACTACGCTGAATACGCTTCGACTCGCTCCTTACTTTCAGTCAAAAAAACTTGTTTTTTTTTTATTTAATTTCTGAACGTTTTTGAATCAATGCATGTTTCGATTTTGGCTCTCCGCAGAGGAATAATTAAAACAAAATTTGCATATTCTTTTTTTTTGCTAAATGGCTTCTCGTAACTCTGATCGAATGATTTTGAGAAAAAAGAGCGGGGGAGGAAGCCTAGTTGCCCTCCGAATTTTCGGTTAATTAAAAAGGCAACTACAACTTTTAATTTTTTATGAATCTTTTTATTAGCAAAAGATATACGTAACTTATAAATTAGCTTACGTAAAGAACTTTTGTATTCTAATGTTTTCATTACATATACGAGGGGGTTCGCCCCCTCGTCAGTACCTCGCTCTTTACACTAAAGCTTAAATTTTGTCCCAATTCATTAAGAATGACCCCTGAATCACAAAAGCCGTAAAATAAATAGTTGAAATTACAAAAAATACTTTAGCGTAAAGAGCGAGGTATTAGGAGGAGGTGAGCCTCTCTTATGGGTAATAATGTCTGCTCGTTTTAAGTTTTAATGCTGCTCCTTACTTTCAGCTGAAAAAAAAACTTTTTCCTATTTATTTTTTATTATTTTTTTTTAATAATGCTACTAAATCCTGCGCTCCCTTCATGGAAATTTTCTTCTCCCATGACAAATTCCTCGATGAAAAATCCCCTCAGTATATCCCCTCCAACCAAAAAATCCTCCTGAAAACTACTGTACACTTCCCAATAACCATTTCTATATGTAAGCACAGGTCAAAGTTTGTAACTTGTAGCCCCTCCCACGGGGACTGTGGGGGAGTAAGTCGTCCCCAGAGACATAGTTATAAGGTTTTTCGACTACGCTGAATAAAACGGCTATCTCAGAATTTTGATCCGTTGACTTTGGGAAAATAATTAGCGTGGGAGGGGGCCTAGGTGCCCTCCATTTTTTGGTCACTTGAAAAGGGCAATAGAACTTTTCATTTGCGTTAGAATGAGCCCTCTCGCAACATTATAGGACCACTGGGTCAATACAATCACCCCTGGAAAAAAAAAAAAACAAACAAATAAACACGCATCCGTGATCTGCCTTCTGGCAATTAAATAAAAAAAAAACAAGTTTTTTTAACTGAAAGTAAGGAGCGACATTAAAACTTAAAACGAACAGAAATTACTTCGTATATGAAAGGGGCTGCTTCCTCATCAACGCCCCGCTCTTTACGCTGAAGTTTGACTCTTTCTCTCAACTCTTTTTTTTAAAACAGTAAAAACTTTAGCGTAAAGAGCGGGGCATTGATGAGGAAGCAGCCCCTTTCCTATGCGAAGTAATTTCTGTTCGTTTTAGGTTTTAATGTCGCTCCTTACTTTCAGTTAAAAAAACTTGTTTTTTTTATATAATTTCTGAACGTTTTTGAATCAATGTATGCTTTGATTTTGGCTGTTCGCAGAGGAATAATTTAAACAAAATTTGCATTTTTTTTTGCTAAATGGTTTTCTCGTAATTTTGATCGAATGATTTTGAGAAAAAAAGAGCGGGGGAGGAAGCCTAGTTGCCCTCCGAATTTTTAGTTAATTAAAAAGGCAACTACAACTTTTAATTTTTTACGAATCTTTTTATTAGTAAAAGATATACGTAACTTATAAATTAGCTTACGTAAGGAACTTTTGTATTTTCATGTTTTCATTACATATACGAGGGGGTTTGCCCCTTCGTCAGTACCTCGCTCTTTACACTAAAGCTTAAATTTTGTGCCAATTCATTAAGAATGACCACTGAATCACAAAAGCCGTAGAATAAATAGTTGAAATTACTAAAAATACTTTAGCGTAAACAGCGAGGTATTAGGAGGAGGTGAGCCCCTCACATGGGTAGTAATTCCTGTTCGTTTTAAGTTTTAATGCTGCTCCTTACTTCCAGCTGAAAAATTTTTTCATATTTATTTTTTCATTGTTTTTTTTTAAATAATGCTAGTAAATCCTGCGCTCCCGTCATGGAAATTTTTTTCCCCTATGACAAATTCCTCGACGGAAAATTCCCCCAGAATATCCCCCTCTTCTCAACCCCTCCCTCTAACCAAAAAATCCTCCTCAAAATGACTATACACTTCCCAATAACCATTACTATATGTAAGCACAGGTCAAAGTTTTTAAGTTGTAGCTCCTCCCACGGGGAGTGTGGGGGAGTAAGTCGTCCCCAAAGACATAGTTATTAGGTTTTTCGACTACGCTGAATAAAATGGCTATCTCAAAATTTTTATCCGTTGACTTTGGGAAAATAATTAGCGTGGGAGGGCGCCTAGGTGCCCTCCAATTTTTTTGGTCACTTAAAAAGGGAACTAGAACTTTTTCATTTCCGTTAGAATGAGCAATCTCGGAACATTCTAGGACAACTGGGTCGATACTATCATCCCTGGGAAAAACAAAAAAAAAACAATAAAAAACAAAAAAATTCCTCCATTCCTTGGAGGAATTTGGAGGTAAAATTCCTTCAAGAAAAGTCCTCCAACATATCTAACTCTCCTCAACCCCCCCCTTAACCTAAAAATCCCGCTGAAAACGTCTGTACACTCCCAAATAACCATTACTAAATGTAAGCACTGGTCAAAGTTTGTAACTTGTAGCCCCTCCCACGGAAACTTTGGGGGAGAAAGTCGCCCCCAAAGACATATTTTTAAGGTATTTCGACTACGATGAATAAAATCGCTATCTCAGAATTTTGATCCGGTGACTTTGGGAAAATAATTGGCGTGGGAGGGGGCCTAGATGCCCTCCAATTTTTTTGGTTACTTAAAAAGGGCACTAGAACTTTTCATTTCCGTTAGAACGAGCTCTCTCGCAAGAATCTAGGACCACTAGGTCGATACGATCACCCATGGGAAAAAAAAACCCAAAAAACAAATAAACACGCATCCGTGATCTGTATTCTGGCAAAAAATGCGAAATTCCACATTTTTATAGATAGGAGCTTGAAACTTCTACAATAAGGTTCTCTGATACGCTGAATCTGATGGTGTGATTTTCGTTAAGATTATATGAACTTTAGGTGTTTTCCCCTATTTTCGAAAATGAGGCAAAGTTTCTCAGGCTCGTAACTTTTGGTGGGTAAAACTAATCTTGATGAAACATATATATTTGAATTCAGCATTAAAATGCGATTCTTTTGATGTAACTATTGGAATCAAAATTCCAGTTTTTAGAGTTTCGGTTAGAGTTTTCGGTTTTAGAGTTTGAAAAATACAAAATTCCACATTTAACTCTACAAGTAAAAGTAACTGATCTGTAATTGATCTGTTGCGACGATTGTTGTTTAATATTGGTGGTGCTTATTTTATGTGTTTTTAATTTTTTTCTTTTTTCATCTTTGCTTCTTTTACGCTGAAGACGGTTCGTTTTTATGCAGGCGAAATATCCACATCGTTTCGATTTATTGTCTTTTTGGTACTGGCCGAAGTCTCGTTATGTCTCTTTTCTTCACTGAGTTTTCTCTCTTTGTTTCTTTGTCATAACTGGCCAGTTCGGTTTAAGATCTTTCATTCGTAAAAAATTGTTTCAAATAAACTGGTTCACAGTAATTACCAATATTTTTAGGATTCTGAAAATACACCCCTTTAGTGAAAACTGAATTTACTTGACATTACTAGATAATTAAGAATGTATGGTATTTTTTTTTCATTTCATGGCTGATAAAAGACTATGTAAATTAAAAAACTTTATAAATTAGTCTTTAATTTTTGCAGCCTACTTAAGAATCTTCCTACTCCTAATCCTTTTTTGTTGCAACGGTTTTATGGCTTCAGTAAAGCTCTAATTGCTCCTAAATTATCGGAGGGATTTCTCAGGATTAACTTCTCAAATGCTTTTTAATTTTAAATTACGATCGGTATTAATATGTGGGAGAGGAAATTTTTCACGGGGATAATTTTCTGGGAGCGGGGTAAAGTCTCCACGGAGGAGGAGTTTTCTATGGGGGAAAACTCCTTAAATTTCCTTTCTTTTTCAGATCTTAGCAATGCACGACGGGTAAGCCAGTCAGAAACATATGAGGACAAAGTTGTGATACTAAGTAACGAGAAAACTGATCGGATGAATAGCTTCTATTAATTAGGAAGCATTTTTGGTAACGATGATGAAAAGCAAAAAAAAAAATATGATTCTATCCTAATTTATAGAACTATAGTGAAAGAAATGTTAAGGTAGCTAGGAAAAATCTTACGGGTAAAAGATGATGAGCTGACGGAAATCATTTCATTCGGTAATCCTTCCGAGGGTATACAAAACACAAGAGGCCAACGAATAGAGGAAGATCATATCACAAGAAAGACTTAAAGAAAGTTGGAAGCTCATGAGAAGGAGTAAAGAATGGAATTCTGACGACACTTTTTGCTATAGTCTGTATTAGTACTGGTAGTAATATTTTTATTGTATATATATATATATATTGGCACACGGCAGGCTTCTATATGTGGATTCTCATTGTCGCTTTTCTTCTAACCGCACACAACTTGAGACAATTTGCTGTCTTTTCATATTGTAGAGTTTTCAAAGATATTTGATTATCAAACAGTTCGTGGTAACGAACTGTAGTAAGGAGCGACCCGGCTCAATAGTAACCAAAACTCTAAAAAATGGAATTTTGATACCAATAGCTACATCAAAAGAATCGCATTTTAATGCTGGTTTTAAATATATAAGTTTCATCAAGTTTAGTCTTACCCATCAAAAGTTACGAGCCTGAGAAAATTTGCGTTATTTTAGAAAATAGGGGGAAACGCCCCCTAAAAGTCATAGAATCTTAACGAAAATCACACCATCAGATTCAGCGTATCAGAGAACCTTACTGTAGAAGTTTCGAGCTCCTATCTACAAAAATGTGGAATTTTGCATTTTTTGCCAGAAGGCAGATCACGGATGCGTGTTCGTATATGAAAGAGGCTGCTTCCTCATCAACGCCCCGCTCTTTACGCTAAAGTTTTTTACTGTTTTAGAAAGAAGAATTGAGAGAAAGAGTCAAACTTTAGCGTAAAGAGCGGGGCGTTGATGAGGAAGCAGCCTCTTTCATATACGAAGTAATTTCTGTGCGTTTTAAGTTTTGATATCACTCCTTACTTTCAGTTGAAAAAACTTGCTTTTTTTTATTTAATAAAAGCAAGTCCGATTTCTAACAACGATATCTACTAAGCTTTAAACTTTTGGATTTCTTTTTTAAGGTTTTTGAATTGTTGTAATCTCTTTTTCTTTTTAAAATAAATAAAAATATTTTTGCAATACCAGCTGCCAGTCCCCGACACTTGGCACGCGGCAGGCTTCTATATGTGGATTCTTATTGTTGCTTGTCTTCAAACCGGAGACATTGACTGTCTTTTCATACTGATTTCTTTTCAAAGATATTTGATTATTAAAGCAAGTCCGATTTCTAACAATGGTATCTACAAAGATTCAAATTTTTGTTTTCTTTTTTTAAGGTTTTTGAATTGTTGCAATCCCTTGTTAAAATACATACAACTATTTTTGTAACTACCGGTTTTTTGCACTTTACGCAATTTAATGTATTTTCATAGTGTTTCTTTTCAAAGATATTTGATTGTTGAACCAAATCCAATTTCTAACAACGACATTTGCTAAGCTTCAAACTTTTGGTTTTCTTTTTTAAGGTTTTTGAATTGTTGTAATCCCTTGTTAAAAATATACAAATATTTTGTAAACTGTACTTCCTAAGCATGAGAGGCCCTCTCTTCACCTATGGATTGTTCAAAATATCAAAAAGTTTTTGAGCGTTTTATACGAAATATAGCCTACACGAAGTATCATGGCAATCACTAAACATGAATTTGAATCTAAGGAAATCGTAGGTATATTCTGCAGATAATAAAAACTATCGGTTTTTTTATCGTGCGAAAACCTCAAAACGCCTCAAACATATAAATGTTAAAATCACTTTTATATAACAGAGAAACTTTCACTCATTGACTCCGTGACACTCGCTATCCTTGCATTCGTTTTGCACCATTTTATTCCCACATTTCCTGCCAAATCAATTGTCGACATGAAGTAAAAATAAGAGAGAAAAATACTTATTTCAGAAAGATTCATAGTTGAAAATTGTAGCTTTACCCAGCCTTTCCCGGGCTACCAAACATGTTCAAGGATATTAGAAAGCATACCAGGGGCGCCAGGAATGATAACATAGGTGACACGGCCACGAACTTTAAGCATCCTTTAAGATATTCCGTTGCCTGGGTCTGACCTTGGTCAGAGCCAAGTAAACTAAAAAAAAAAAAAAAATGCGGACAAACCATAATCTTAGAAAAATGGTCTGAGAAAAAAAGACTGAAAAGCATTTGCAACTGCGTTTAGCTTTTAGCAAAAAGTTCTTAGTAACGAACTACAGTATACGTAAGGAGCGATGCGGCTCAATTGTAACCAAAACTCTAAGAAATAAGAGTTTAGATAATAAAGGATACATCAAAAGAATAAAATTTTACTGCTTATTCAAAATATATAAAATATTTAAGTTTAGTGCTGCCCTTCAAAAGTTATATGACCCAGAGAAAACTTGGACAATAGAGGGAAACACCCCAAAAACACCAAGTGATCTTAATGAAAATCAGAACACCAGATTCAGCATATCAAAGTGCCTCACAATAGACGTATCAAGCTCCTATATTCCCAAATTAGGAGTTTTGCATTTTCTGCCAGTAGAACGATGACGGATGCGTGTTTATTTTTTTATTTCATTTTTTTTTGTGTATATTTTTCCCAAGGGTGACTGTATCGAAAAAGTGATCCTAGATGATCGGGAGAAGGCTCGTTTGATTGGTAATCGAAAGTTCTAGGGTCCTTTTTAAATGACCAAAAATATTGGAGGGCATCTAGCCCCCCTCCCACGGTCCTTTTCCCCCAAAATCAGCATATCAAAATTTTGAGATAGCCACTTTCTTCAACATAGTCAAAAGATCTAATAACTATGTCTTTGAAGATGACTTAACTCCCCACAGCACCCCGTCAGCAAGCTATGAACTTTTCCCATTGTTTACATATAGTATTGGTTACTAGGAAGTATGCAGATGTTTTTCAGGGGGTGGGGGGAGATTTTCAGTGGGGGAGGGTTATTTTCTACGGGAATTTTCCGTTGGGAGGGAAGTTTACGGGGGTTAAGTTTCTAGAGGAAATTTTACACGTGGGGAAGTTTGCCAGGATTCATATAAAAAAAATTCCATGTATTAGTTTCCCTTTGGTCGCTCCATCTGACATGTGGGAATGTTCCGGGGGAGTTCTCACGGGGAAATTTGTACCGGGGCTGGAATTCTCTTTGAGATTTTGCCGTTAGGTAGAGATGGATTATCCACGGGAGAAATTTTCCATGGTGGAATTGTCACAGGGAGGAATGTTCTATCGAGGAATATTTCATTTGGGAAGGGGGATTTCCGGGGAAAATTTTTATCATAAGGGGAATTCCCGCCATGACCTGAAACACGGTCAGAAATTAAATAAAAAACCTGTCTTTTTTATAAAAGCATGCCAAGGAGAAATTTTTCTGGCAGAATCTCTAGGGGGAATTGTCCGGGGGGGGGGGTAAATAGCAATAATATTTCGCCTTCTTTTATATGTCCATGTTTATTTATTATGACAGCCATACCCTTGGCACTTCGGGGTAAAATGAACTTCGGTAAAATCTAGTATAGTCGTTCACGAGGGTACTTTTGAGGTTTGATGCTAATTGTCTCATCCTGAGTGTTTGTAAGTCAAGGTTCTTGATGTTTTCTAGATTTTTCCTCAATTTTCTGAAATCGGCCAATGGGAGAACACAGAATCAAAAGGGGAGGAAAAACTTTCCTGGACTTAGATTATGCTAATGATTTATGAACCCCAGATGAAAGTGTGAGTAAAATTAATGAACTTGTAGAGGTTATGCGAGTTCAGGGTGCTAGAAGAGGCTTAAAAATTAATGTTAAGAATATTACGTCGCTAAGGCTAGGAATAGGTGAAGATATAAAGGTGACGTTGGATAACGAAAGGATATATCAAGTAGACAGCTTCACTTACCTAGGTAGTAATATTAGTAAAGATGGTGGGGGCAGTGAAGATGGTAAAATTAGATTAGCGAAGGCTCAGTGTGTTTGTTCACAGTTGGAAAAAGTTGAGAAGGATAGGAGGATAAGTCGGCGAACCAAGATTAGAATATTGGAAGCTACAGTAATGACAGTGGTCAAATATGGTTCTGAACCATGGGCACACCGAAAAAAAACAGATGAAGATTTGCAGGGTGTTTTCCGAGAAATTGCCTACGGATTGTTTTGGGTACCCGGCCGACTGACCGTATTTCAAACAGTAGGCTTTCCGAAAAGGGCGGTTCAATCTCGCTTTCTAGGACTATAATGAGAGACAATATAATGATGACAGATTACCGAAAATTATCCTTTTCAGCCAACCGTCTAGGGGTGGCAACCGTTGGGGTGGGAAGATGTCATAAAGACAAATTTAAAGGAAATAGCAACTTTCTGGGAGGGTGTAAAGAGGGATGCTTTGAATAGATTACGACGGAGGAGGAGCATGTGTAGCTGTGTTGGCCTCAAGCATGTTGGTGCTGCTGTGAGTTTTTAGTGGTAGTAGTAGCAGTAGTATCTGTCAAATGACACTAATTGTAAATCTAAATATCGATGTGTTGGGTCTTTGGATATTCATGCTAACGAAAACACTGTTTTCTACATGTCATTTCGACCTTGTTTAAAATGAAGATATACAGGAGTCTTGGTATTTTAAGAAAGTTTAAACAAACTTTTCCTGGGCCAATTTTGAAATTCTTTTTCATCACTTAATCCTGTCTTGTTTTAACTGTTCAATAAAATGGATGTCAGCTTGTCCTTCTTTCTAAAAAAACACTTTTTTAACTTTATAATAAAGCAAGAAACATTATTCAGGAAACTGATTGTTCAGGGGTTATACCATCACTTTATCCTGAATCACTTCATGTACTTTTAAGTGATACATCTCTGTGCTATATCGTGATCTCCCTAAGCTCGATATATAGATAATACTAAAATCCCTCTTACTCCATCCGTCAGGTCAGATACCAATTTTGTATAACGGCGAGCCATGTTGTATAAAACCAAACAGTTCGCGATAACGAACTGTAAGTAAAGAGTGACCCTGCTCAATAAAAACACATCAAAAGAATCGTATTTTCATACTGATTTTAAATATACAAGTTTCATCGAGTTTAGTCTCATCCATCAAGAGCCTGAGGAAATTTGCCTTATTTTAGAGAATAGGGGGAACCACCCCTTAAAAGTCATAGAATCTTAATCACACCATCAGGTTTATCACAACATCAGATTTAGCGTACCAGAGAACCCCAATGTAGAGGTTTCAAGCTCCTATCTACAAAAATGAGAAATTTTGTATTTTTGCCAGAAGACAGATCATGGATGCGTGTTTATTTGTTTTGTAGTTTGTTTTTTTTACAGGGCTTATCGTATCGACCCAGTGGTCCTAGAATCTCACGAGAGGGCTCATGCTAAAGTAAATTAAAATTTATAGTGCCCTTTTTAAGTGACCAAAAAATTGGAGGGCACTTATAGGCCCCCTGCCACGCTCATTTTTTCCCAAAGTCACCGGATAAAAATTTTGAGATAGCCAGTTTCTTCAGCATAGTCGAAAAACCTAATATCATTGTCTTTGGGGACGACTTAATCTCCCACATTCTCCGGGGGAGGAGCTGCAACTTACAAACTTTTATCACTGTTTACATATGGTAACGGTTATTGGGAAGTGCACAGACGTTTTCAGGGGGATTATTTCACGTTAGGAGTCGGGGGATCGGGGGGAGGGGTTACGTTGGAGGATCTTTCCACGGAGGAATTTATCATGAGGGAAGAGAATTTTCATGAAGGTGTGCAGGATTTTCTAGCATTATTTAAAAAAAACAAAAAGAAAATAAATAAAAAAAGTTTTTTCAACTGAAAGTAAGGAGCAGCATTAAAACTTAAAACGAACAGAAATATTACACATATAAGGGGTTCATCTCCTCCTCAATACCTCGCTCTTAACGCCAAAGTATTAATAGTAATTTCAACTAATTCTTCTACGGCTATTGTGATTCAGGGGTCATTCGTGAAGAGTTGGGACAAAAATTCAAGCTTTAGTGTAAAGAGCGAGGCATTGACGAGGGGGCAAAACCACTCATATACTTAAAAAAAAAATATACAAATATAGAAGTTCGTTACGAAAGTTATTTCGTAAGTTACGCATATTTATTAAAAATAAAAACATTCGTAAAAAAGAGAGTTCTAGATGCCTTTTTAAGTAACCAACAATTTCAGGGTAATTAGGCCTCCTCTCCCACCCCTTTTATATCAAAATTGTCAGATCAAAACTATGAGAAAGCTATTTAGCCAAAAAAAATTAATATTCAAATTCAGTTTTAATTATTCATCTGCGGTGAGCCAAAATCAAAACATGCATTAATTCAAAACCGTTCAGAAATTAAATAAAAAAACAAGTTTTTTTTTAATTCCAAGTAAGGAACGACATTAAAACTTAAAACGAACAGAAATTATTCCATATATGAAAGGGATTGTCCCCTCCTTAACGCCTCGCTCTTTACGCTAAGGTTTTTTATTGTTTTAAAAAGTAGAGTTGTGATAAATAAATTACTCTTATCTCAAAATCCTGACTCTCACTCAATTGAGAAAACCTTCGAGGTAAAGACAATAATATATTTATTAACAAAAAAATGCAGTTATTTAGAAATGTTCAGATGCACAAAAAAACAGCGAGAACTATTTAGGCTCAAACATGTCAACCCTTAAGCACTTTTTGGCAATAGTCGATTGACAACGCTAAAAAGAAAGAAGAAGAAAGAATTGCCACGTCACTCTTCGTAATTGGTGGCGGTTAGTTAAGAATAAATACTGCTGTGTCAAAAGCAGCATTCTGTGAAGAACAAAGTGTCTTTGATTTCAAGTCACAGGGTAAGACTATTTACAACTATCTTATCAAGTAAGAATTATAAAGAATCATTTAAGTTGAATACAGCAAAAATGCAAATGATGCAAGTCCTTTCTAAAATTTAGGGTTGGTACAAATACCGTTACTTACAATTAATCACTAAACACATTGAGACAGATAGAAAACATAATAAGTGTGATGACGCTTGACTATCACAGTAAAAGCTGATTTTTAGGCCATTATAGGTTTGCAGTGCAAATAAAAAGAAAAAAACTGCCGGAACAAAACATGTGAGCATTAAAAACAAACATAATATAATGAAAAATTCCTTTATATAATTTTGGCTACAAAGGTTTGGGGGGAAAAAGAAGGAAAATATATTTTGAAAGTTTGAACAGTTTAGTATAATGCCATGGAAGATAATACACATTTAATTTCAAATCGTTGAATTATAAAGCGCATGGAATTGTTATTTTATCATGCCGTGTCTTAAATTAAGAAAAGAGCGAAATGGGTAGACCGTTCTCTTAGTGATGAAAAAACCCTATCACTTGTTGAAGAAAGACGAAACTTAAAAAAATTTGTTGCAGTTTTGTTGTACAATAAGGAGTTTGAAATATAAATAGACATCCTTGAAATGGTTGAGTGTTGTGATGGGAAAGCGGAAACCATTTTCAACCTTATTTGCGCTGTTCTTCAAGATAAAAAATACCTACAGAGAACTGGTTTGGATTCTGTGTGCACACGTGTAATGCTATGTTTGGGTGTGATAACTCGGCTGTGAAAAGACAAATTTTCATCTGCGATACGTGTCAAGTGCGGCAGTGATTCATTCATTTAGTTGCTTCTTATGCTTGCAAAACAATTGCTAAAGCAATTGGAAGTTATGTGTCGCACAGTATATAATCACTTCAGCATGAGTGCCAAAAGACGCTCTGAGTTCAAATTGCACCAGAAGTTTACAGGCACTCCAGTCCTGAATGTGCTTGCCCCAGGTCAGACACGCTGGCTGTCTCTTTGGATATGCGTTGAGCGACTATTGCATAATTGGGATGCGCTTAGTAGCTAGTTTCAGGGAGTAGCAGCTGAGGATCCAACCAACACGAATGACAGGACATCGCAAGCCTTAAAAAATCCACTGCTCCAGATTCAAATTGAGTTCCAGTTCTAAGTGCTGGAGCTGTTAAACAGAGCGGAAATACTTTTAAGAAATCTGACGAAGGAAATACTTCCTAAGTTTCATGAAGACGAGCTACATTAGATCAACCTCGCCATTGAATCTCGGCCCTGACAAAGCAAGTGAATACCTTCCAGCTGAAGATGTGTATTTGGGGATGGAAGCTCAGGAGCCTCTTCAAACCTTGTAGACAAATCAGAGTACAAAAGCATATGAACGTGAAGTGAAAGTTATCTATGAATGTGCTCGTAAGTTATATATGGAGGCGGTGAAACAAATCAAGCAGTGATTCTAGTTTTAGGACGAACTGTTTAAGTTGTGTGATATCCTTGACCCTACGAAAGCTTTGGACACAGGTACAACTGGTCTTCTACAAAAGATTTTACAGAGATAAAGTGCACCGTCGTGGGATGGAAGAAAGATAGTAGAGCAATAGCGGATTTTACTGCTTTTTGATCTTCCGAATGTGACAGATGTCTGTGATTTTTGGCGTCACGTGGCTTTTATAATACATCAAATGGTACTCAGAGGTTCTCTAACATAATCAGCATAATCTAACATAATCATGCCATTTTCGAACATTGTTGTAGAGCGATTCTTTTCAACCTTGAAAGATGTTAAAAAAGATCATAGAAACTAGCTCAAAAGTATGACCCTTACCTCAATAATGCAGGCCAAGTTTAGCATGAAAAGAAAAAGACATGTGTCCCATGATCAAGAGGTCGCTTAAAACTACTCAAAACGGTAAAAACCAACGCGATGGCTGAGGAGTGTGTTCAGTGTAGTTAAATAAGTGCAGTTAAAAATAAAGAAAAAAATGATGAAAGTTTGTTCTGTAATTAAAAAAAAAAGGATTTTATGATTTGTTAAAAATATATCAGGTGAAAAAGAATAAAAGTGAGTGTGAATAAGGTACAAATTTTTTCTTTCCTTTTTTGGGAATGGTAAAGATATATATGTTACCATTGAGGGAGGAAAAGCTGTAGGACAGACAGCATAAAAGTTTGTCTTGTGAAGAAAAAGATTGCTATGCGACAGAATATTGTCGGTTTTGGTTGGAGTCGGAAATTTGTTGGATTTTAGACCAGCGTGGTGTCGGAAAAAATGTCAGATTTTCTGTGGTCGGGTGTCGGAATTTTCAAACTTTTTAAACTGACCGATCGGAAATCTGGTAGGAACAATGTGAAATCACTGTGGGAGATTCCCATTTGAACAAGATGTAACATATCTGCCTTTCTGCTAAAAACTTGATGGTCGTGGGGGAAGGTGGTACGGAAGCCACAGACTCGTCTAGGTTCTTCTGTCCAACAAATTGAATACCCTTGCATGACCTAATTTCGAAAACGATGCAACACGTCTACCTCTTCACTAAAAAATTGGCGGTGGGGAGAGGGCACAGGCCTACTTTAGGTGTCTAATTATACAAATTGAAAATTCTTACACAGTTCAATTCAAACTAGATGCAAACTATCAACCTTTCTAATGTCCACCGAGTTAGTCCGAGAGTTGGATTTAGCTCACTTTTGTACTGAGTCAGGACTTCAAATTTTTTCGCACATTTTCATCAAAATTCTGCAACTTGTAATTACACCTTTTATACAATGACGGTTCAGGACTTGGCTAACTTTTGCACAGAATCAGGACTTGGGTCTTTTTTACATTGAGTCAGTTCGTCTTGGATTTAACTTTACTTTCACATTGATTCAGGACTTTGCTTGTTTTTGCACTGCATTACCAAAACTGTTTCAAAAACAGCAAGAACAGTAAAGGAATTCGTCTAGCCTTTGCTCTAAAAAATTGGCAGTGGAGGTGGAGGGGTAGTTTGAAAATCTCAGGCACTATTTGAACCTATAACCGCTTACAATTATTTGCAAGATTTCTCTTTTAACGAGATGAATCATGCGCATCTTTTCTACTACAATTCGCAGTGAAGTAAGGCTAATTACATATTTTAATTAAATTCGATGAAGCGGGAGTAAAAAAAAGAAATAACGCATGGGAGACACATGAATTCATTGGAGAAGGTGGTAAAAACAAAAAAGTTGACCATGACACACTTGAAATTATCCTTGCCTGTTAGATACCAGATAGGCTGCCCTAATTAATCGAACCCTCAAAAATTAAAAATTTTCTAACCAATGCTTCATGAGGTAACATCTCTCACAGTTGAAGTTTTATGAAATGGATCAATTGTTAATAAAAAACATACATACTTTAAACTTGATTTAATATATTCTTTCGAGTATTTCATAGGCATCATATTGAATAAGCTTACATGGGCTCCACAGCAAATAAAAAAAAAGTAAGGAGCAACATACAACTTCAAACAAACAGAAATTATTCTGTATTTGAGGGGTTGCTTTCTCGTCAAGTTCTCCCTCGTTACGCTTAAGTTTTTGTGCTTTAAAAAGGCTTCTTATTCCGATCAAACGGCCATTGAGTTTCATCAGCTGTTCTTAAAGAATTTGAATACAAAGTAAAACTTTCTTGTAGAGAGCGAGGAGTTGAGGAAGGGGCGATCCCCCCTAATATAAGGAGTAATTTCTATTCACTTTGAGTTTTAATGTCGCTCAGCACAGTGATGACAGTGGTCAAATATTACAGTAAAAGGTATATCCTTATACTATGGTCTAATATGATTCTGAAGCATGGGCGCTCCGAAAAGCAGATGAAGATTTGCTATATGTTTTCCAGAGGAATTGCCTATGGATTGTCCTGGCTACCCGGTTGATTGACCGTATTTCAAACAGTAGGTTATATGAAAAGTGTGGTTCAATCCCAATTTCACAATTTCAAATACAATGAGAGAAAGGTTGAGATGGCTAGGGCACGTTCTGGGATGAAGGATGACAGAATGCCGAAGATTGTGCTCTTCGGCCAACCGCCTAGGGCAAAACAGAAAGCAGGTCGCCTGCAGTCGGGGTGGGAGGATGTCATAAAGAAAGATTTAAGGGAAATAAAACTTCCTGATAGGGTGCAGAGAGGGTGGCTTTGGACAGATTGCGATGGAGAAGGAGGAGCATGCGTAGCTGTGTTGGCCTCAGGTGTCTTGGTGCTGCGGTGAATTGGTAGTAGTATAGCCGTAATAGTAGTAAATGTACTGGTAGCGGCCCGTTTTTCAGTTTTTCTACTTTATTAAAACTAAAATGTTGGATTGTAATTATTTTTTTTTACAAAATTTAAATATTCAGTCTAAGTTTTCGAAAATAATTGGGCACTAAAATGTACTTTTTGTATTTTCCCCTCTAAAAGACGAACCCCAATCCTCTACGGTATTTTTGTTATCAGTATAAGACGGAAATTGTTTCTGTTTAGATCTTAATCATAGCTTGATTCTAATTAGAAAGAAGTCCTTTGTTTCCAATTTTTTATATGCGCACTTACATATCCCGGTATGCAATTTTAAGAAAGATCAAGCAAATCAGTTTAGCTAAACGAAACTCTGAAATACATTTCAGAAACACTTTCGGCTGTAAGAAAGGATGTATAAACCCGCAACACTATTGTTCAGGTTTATTCTAAACGAACGGAACCACTTTCCAGTGACATATTTTTTTTGTCATTTAAAAAGACAAGAACTTTTTATTTCCGGTCTAACAAGCCCTCTCCCGATCTTCTAGGACCATTGGTTCGATATTATCACCATTGAAAAATAAATAGCAACAAAAAACAAACAAACACGCACCCGTGACCTTTCTTCTAGAAAAAAAAAATTCTCAGGCTCATAGCTTTTGATGGGTAACATTAAACTTAATGAATTTTATATTTAGAATCAGCATAAAAAGCCAATTCTATTGATGCACCAATCCATTTTTTAGAGTTTAATTACTATTAGAACCACTCCTTACTTACAATTAAATAAAAAAAAAAATAATAATTTTATTAGCTAAAAGTAAGGAGCGACATTAAAACATAAAACGAACAGAAATTACTCCGTATATGAAATGAGTTGTCCCCTCCACAATCCCTCGCTCTTTACGCTAAAGCTTTTAATTGTTTTAAAAAGTAGAATTGTGGCAAAGAGTCAAACTTTAGCGTAAAGAGCGAGGGATTGTAGAGGGGACAACTCATTTCATATAAGGAGTAATTTCTGTTCGTTTTAAGTTTTAATGTCGCTCCTTACTTTTAGCTAAAAAAATTAGTTTTTTTTATTTAATTTCTGAACGTTTTTGAATTAATGCATGTTTGGTTTTGGCTCTCCGCACATAAATTATTAAAATGAAATTTGTATATTAATTCTTTTTTTGGCTAAATGGCTTTCTCTTAGTTTTGATCAGACGATTTTGAGAAATAAGGGGTGGAGAAGGAGGCCTAGCTGCCCTCCAATTTTTCGGTTACTTAAAATGGCAACTAGAACTTTTAATTTTTAATGAACGTTTTTATTAGTAAAAAATATACGTAACTTAAGAATTAACTTACGTAACAAACTTTCATAACCTTATATTTTTATTATGTATACGAGGGGGGTTTGTACCCTCGTTAATACCTCGCTCTTTACACTAAATCGTAAGTTTTGTCCCAATTCTTTAAGAATGACCCCTGAATCAGAAAGGCCGTAGAATAAATAGTTGAAATTACTAAAAATACTTTAGCATAAAGAGCAAGGTATTTATCTCCTCCTAAATACCTCGCTCTTTATGCTAAAGTATTTTTAGAACCCCTCATATGCGCAATAATCTCTGTTCGTTTTAAGTTTCAATGCTACTTCTTCCTTTCATTTGAAAAAAATGTTTTCATGTTTATTTTTCATTGTTTTCTTATAGTAATGCTAGAGAACCCTGCGCCCTTGTCATTGAATTTTTCTTCCCTCATGACAGATTCCTCCAAGGAAAGATCCTCCAACATAGCCCCCCCCCCCCTCGGCCCCACCCCCAGAAAAAAATAAAATCCCCCTGAAAACGTCTGTACACTTCCCGATAATCATTACTATATGTAAACACTGGTCAAAGTTTGTAACTTGAAGCCCCTCCCCCAGGGATTGTGGGGGAGTAAGTTATCCCCAAAGACATAGTTATTATGGTTTTCGACTATGCTGAACAAAATGGCTATCTCAAAATTTTGATCCGTTGACTTTGGGAAAAAATGAGCGTGGGAAGGGGCCTAGATGCCCTCCAATTTTTTTGGTCACTTAAAAAGGGCACTAGCAATCTTCATTTTCGTTAGAATGAGCCCTCTTGCGACATTCTAGGACCACTTGGTCGATACGATGACTCCTGGGAAAAAAAAAACAAACAAATAAACACGCACCCGTGATTTGTCTTCTGGCAAAAAATACAAAATTCCACATTTTTATAGATAGGAGCTTGAAACTTCTACAGTAGGGTTTTCTGATACGCTGAATCTGATGGTGTCATTTTCGTTAAGATCCTACGACTTTTAGGGGGTGTTTCCCCCTATTTTCCTAAATAATGCAAATTTTCTCAGGCTCGTAACTTTTGATGGGTAAGACTAAACTTGATGAAACATATATATTTATTATCAGCATTAAAATGCGATTCTTTTGATGTAGCTATTGATATCAAAGCTCAATTTTTTAGTTTTGGTTACTATTGAGCCGGGTCGCTCCTTACTACAGTTCGTTACCACGAACTGTTTGATTTATTACCACAAACTGTTTGACTAAGTAGAGATACAAATATTAAAATGAAAATGATTTTGAAAGTTTAGTACAATTTTTTATACAGATTTTCGACATAATTCTAACATGCAACACAATTATTGTTGTATCCTCAGTTTTTGATTCATAGCTTTTAGAATGTGTGTGTCTGTACCGTTAACTGAACTTGACTGGACTTTATTAAACAAGAAACGACACACATAAACAAAGGAGACAGGGAGGCAATCTTCTTTAACAATAGAGAGAGAAAAAAGAGAGAAGGAATTACACCTCAAGAACTCACACGGAGTACACGAGAAAGAAAAAGAGAGAAGAAGAAGCGAAAAAAAAAACTTACCTTGCGAATCTTATAAGACTTTTCCTGTGTATGTAGCGTTACCCATGTTCTTGACATTCGTCAATTGCTGGTCCTTAAATAAACATTTATTAGCTGTTCTTTCACAACCCAGAAATATAAAAAAAAATTGTAACCGAAAAAAGTTAACATGACTACAAGGGGATGTAAAAAGATTTATTAAAGTATAAAATAAAATATACTGAACTATGAATTTCCAAATGTGGTTCGGGCCACGTGATCCACTTTTCTTTTCGATTGCTTGATGAAGCCAGTATATTGCAGTTCGGAAACTGCTTGACTGAAGCGGGCTCTAGAATTATCATGTTAAGGAGGTCTGTGAAGGTAAAGAAAATGAAATAAATAATACTACGTTTCAGTGATACTCCACATCTGAAAAGGAGAAAGAAGAGATTCTAGTATCCTTTAAACTATCGTTTAATCCAAACTGGTAGATATAGTAATGAGTGTAGTTATTTTTTCAGTTTATTTTAGATTAGGAAGAGACATGAAAACAAGGGCACGACAAGGATTTTTTTTCGGGGGCAGGTTATTTTTCAGGGTGGGGGAGGGGTATAAAATTTCAAATTACACATTTATTTATAAGCATTTTCATTGCGTTTTGGCGAGTCAGACAAAAATTTTGAAGGAGGGCGGTCAAATCTAGTATCCCTCCTCTAAATACGTCCTTGGGTGAAAATATAATAAAAATAATAAGCTATAAGTAACAATACGACTTAATCTAAACAAGACCGAACCATTCTTAAAAAGTGAATTTTTGCTCCTGAATAATTGATATTTCGTTTGTTATATTCAAAGGACATGTACCGTTTTGTTCAATCACACTTCATCCGGTGTGAAAAGTAACCAATATTCTACATGCTAAGGTTAAGTATATACTTTTAACTGAATTTTGTGGTCACTATTTAATCAACTGGGCTTTTCGCGGTGACGGAAAACGAAGTGCTTCATAATATTTTTATTTTTTTTTTAACTTGCCACTATTTTCCGTTTTTACAAGACGTCAGTTTGATGAAACTGCACATTTCTAGAATATTCGGGTCAGTGCTGGATAAATCAATAATGACAAGCTCAGTTTATCAAGATAGAGGGGTTAACGCATAAGTTTACTATAGCGAGTATTTTTAACTTGTAAATCTAAATTTCTATATATATTTAAGCAATGATCTTAGTGCAACTGAAACGATCTACTGAACGAGCAACTGAAATCTGATCGTCAATGAAAATGGATTAGAGTTAAAAAACTTTGCAGATATAAGAAACAACATCGGTAAAGATAATAATAAAAATTTCTATTAATAAAAACGAATAGGTATATTCAACCTGCAGTAAACTTGTGGGAGTACTATGCCAACAGGCACGACGGCTCAATCAACACGCTTCAAAGATATATATTTTCAAACAGATTGAATATAAATACTTTTTTCCTACATAGAACTTTCAATTCTATAAAAAAAATTCACTTTACTTCTTTAGTGGTATGCTATCGATGGGTCTGGTCGGAGCCCTATCCCGTTGTACTAGTTGCTAGCCTTTCGTATGCACCTACTCTCTGACGAAAACCATTTCCCAATACATTATAGGAGTTGCTAGCCCATTGTATCCACCTATAATACAGACGTATACTACATAACGTTTCCAGAAAACATCGCTTGCCAGGTGTTATTTCTTGGTGAAATGGGCCTACAGTCTAAAGAAAGCCATAGCGTTATCTCAGCTTCCGGAGTTAAGAACATTCTTGGAAACATCGCTTTGAATGCCAAAATACTTGATATCAAAGAATGGGAATTAGTCCAAGTTATTGTCAATTGATAAAACGAGTTTTATCAAGGGACATGTCTAAAAGGAATTTTAATGAGGACTGTAAAATACAAGAGGTCCACAATCTATATATTTTTTTTGTATTTTTAATGGACGGGAACTGTTTTTCATACAGTCTCCTCAGAAAGTATTTGCATTCCCTTTAGTTACCGAATCGTTTGTATATCATCTTTAGTTTTAATAACACCCCTCCCTACTGGCCATTCTTGAGCTAACGAATTCAATCCGTGAAATATTTTGAACGTGGAACTTCAGGGGAAGGTATACAATATCAAAATTAAGAGAGCATTTACAGAATTTTATGTGTTTTTATATCATGTACAATCATTAGTTAAGAAAAAAACGCCTCCCTATTAGCCATTCATGAGCTATTGAATTCAGTCCGTGGAATATTTTGAACCTGGACCTTCATGGAACGATAAAGGGCAATATCAAAACTAAATAGCACATAAGTACTACCATAAGGTGGTTTACGATTCTAGTCCTTAAGGCAAACCTTATTTATTTTTGACTCTGGACTTTCTTTTGCTAGTATTTTTTGAAATAGTGACTTTTTGAGATAGTAATAAAACTGAGAGATGAAATATTGGATTGATTTTGGGTTGACGCGTGACGAACAATGTCCACTGGACTTGTATACAAAATCTGGGACTGATCGCACATACTGTTTGTGGGATTGAGTTCCTCTGTGTCAAAATAAATTCAATTCCCCAAAAAATTATAAGTTCCAAAAAAAATTCAAGTCAAATAAAAATGTAAGTTCAAAAATGCTGCTAAAAAAAATTTCGAAGTCAAACTAATTCTAAGTCCCCCCAAAAATTGTAAGTCCAAATATCCTAAGTTAAAAAAAAGTACTAGGTCCCAAAAAAATAAAAACGTTCAGAATCAAAATAAATAACCATCTGAAGCTAGTGTTTATTCGCTTTTTAGTTTTGATATTGCTTATCACCGTCCCCTGAAGGTACATGTTCAAAATATTTCACGGATTGAATACAATAGCTCAAGAATTTGATAAGTCTTCTTTTTAGTTTTAATATTGTTCCTCCCCGTCCCCAGAAGGTTCACGTTCAAACTTTTTCACGGATTGAATTCAATAGCTCAAGAATGGCTAGCATGGTGGGGTGTTTTTTTTTTTTACTAACGATGATGTACATACATTTCGGTAACTAAAGGGAATATCAATACATTTTTAAAAACCAAAACTGCACGAAAAAAAAGTCCCAGTCCACTTAACACAAAACAAAAATATATAGATTATGGACCTCTTGTATATTAAAGTCCTCGTCAAAAATTCCTTTTATACATGTTCCTTGAGCAAACTAAATTTATCAATTGATAATATTTTGGACTAATTCCCATTCTTTTGTGTCAAATATTTTGGCATTCAAAGCGATATTTCCAAGAATGTTCTTATCTCCGGAAGCTGAGATGACGCTATGGCTATCGTTGGAGTATAGGTCAATTACACCAAGAAACAACGCATGGCAATCGATGTTTACAGGAAATGTTATGGCTCTGCTTGGAATACAGGAGGATACAAGGTGCTAGCAACTTCATTAGTGCATTGGAATAGGGCTGTCGTCAGAATATAGGTGGATACAAAGGGCAATCAACTCCAATAGTACACCAGGATAGGGCTCTAATTGGACCCATTGCTAGCATGCTACTTTCTTTGCCCTTCACACAAATAAGTTTAGACATTTTACTTCAATGAATCTAGACACGGAGAAATAACAAAGGGGGGGGGGGGTAGCATATTAACCTAGTTCTTAAAACGAACACTTAGCTTTTTCTAAAAGTGCACGCAAAACCTCTGGCAGACCATCAGGTGGCCTAGCATGTTTAATAAAAAAGACGTTGTTTTCACCACCCCCTTTATGTTATCACGAGACTAATTGTTATATTGCTATTCGTCTTGCCAACCTTGTCCTCATTAATGTTTATCTCCCCTGTGACCAGATATCACTCCCAAGTTTAACAAAATTTACGAAATCTTGCGCATTAATAAAAAGTCTTCTGAATGGCATTGAGAGTAATGGACTGGACTGGTTATTAATCGATGATTTAAACTGTAATATTAACTCTTCATCAAAACGGACTGAGCTTCTTTTAGATTCACTACCGAATAGTTACAGAATTTTGAAGAAAGATGTCTCCCATTCCTATATCCATAATAGTGGGTGACTATCAGACATGACCATTGTCTCGTTTCTTCTGGTCTCATCTGTGGCTAAGTCCATGTCTATCAGGATGAGTTTCATTATGACCCTCTCCCCCTCTCCCTCACTGCTACCTTAATGCTACTGCTGAGAAGAACCTTCGTCCTAATTCTAGAAAGTGAATTTCTAAAAAGAGAATGGAACAAAGCTGACTGGCTTCTTTATTTTTTCTATGCTTGTTAGCCTTCTATCAATGACTAAAGTCCCTTTTAACCTGTTGTGTACAAGCGTTTGGTCCCCACAGGCCAGAATTCAGCTTAATGTTTATTATAGCCATCCGGCTCTAATATATTAATATATAGCCATGCGCTAGCTATCCATGCGGATAGCTTGCGGCCACCCCTAAGGGGTAGTGTATTCGATATTAAACTAAGAACAAAGCTTGATTTTAAACGCTATCTTCGAAGAGTTAGGTATAATGGTTCCGAATTTCCTAAGACTCCTAGCCAGTGGAAAAAAAAGTGATTAATGTTGCGAAGTTCGACATATCGCCTACGGCCGACCGAATCCCTAATGTATCATGGATCAATCATTATAATAACTTTTTCGATACAGTGATGTACGCAGTTCATTCTCGTTTTGCCAACCTTTGTTCTAATCGGTTGCATAAGAAAATCACTCAAGGTCATGTACCTCCCGTTTGTGTTGACCGTGTCAAAAGAAGGGTGGAGAGACTCAAATCAAAATCTTATGATATAGACGACATCAGTGCTTTTCACCTCAATACCGATTCGGTGGAATTAGTTTATCACTTGCAATTACTTTTTCAGGTGTGTTTATGCTCTTCTTTAGTCCCTGATTCTTTTTTATTTGGTAACATCACGTCAATTTTGAAACGTGGTAAGGATCCAACTAGTTGCGCGTCATATAGGCCTATTACGGTTGCTTGTACTTTAAGTAAAGTATTTGAATATGTTTTGCTCCCTGATCTCCAATCTAGAGTAGATTATATATCTAATCAGTTTGACTTCAAGCCGTGTATAGGATACCAACATGATCATCGTGCTATAGCTTCGCTATTACTTGAAGTGCATAAAAATGGTTTAGAGGTTCATTTTTGTGCACTCCATGTTTCAAAAGCATTTGATTCAATATGCCATAGCCAACTTTGGCATTCTTTAATCCAACTTGGTGTTAATGTGTCTATTATATCAACTATTCGTTTTTGGTATGCTATTTCATACGTTCGACTCAGGTTATGTGAAACCGAAGTTGGTAATATCTCTATCCGTTCTGGCCTTAGGCAAGGAGGAGTCCTATCCCCTTATCTTTTTAAAGCTTGTCTTTATTGTGTTTTGCCATGTATTAATCCATCATGTTTCTTTGGCCCAACTAATCTTTCGTATATTGCATATGCAGATGATTTACTTTTGATCAGCCTAATTAAGTCGACCCGGCTTGTTTCTAAGTTTTTTGAGAAAATCGGCCCCAAACTTCAAACTGAAAAATGAGAATATTAAGTTTTTTAATTCTCAGCATCAAAGTAGTGATCTTTCGCGTTTCTTCGATTCGGCAGCTTGGTATTAGTATTTGTTCATCTGTATCGGCGTTTCGATCTTGTGGGCTTAATGATATTAAAAGTAAACTTAAAGTTGGGTACGCGAAAATTGTCCCGAACCGAGGCAGATTTTCACGAAAGGCTTTATCCAGACTTTACTCTACATATTGCGATCACTCTATATTGTTTCTTTCCTGTTTGCGCCCGTTTTTTAATAATCAAGATTTGCAAAGTATAAGAATTCTGTATTTTCTTTATTGCAAATATTTATTGTATCTGCCGCGTTCTTATAGAAATTGAAAGATTATTAGAAAGTTTTGTACCACTGATATTATTTTTGTTTATGAAAAAAACTCTATGCTAGATTAGGTGATGAGGCCTGTCAGCGCTTGGGTCCTTACCACCCTTTGATTAGACTGTACTGATTGTATTGTCTGTGTTATTTTGTTTTTCTTTCCTTAGCATTTTTAATCCGCTTAAATTGTAAAAACAAGCGGGTAACAAATAAACAAATAAATCAATTAATTAATTAACTAATAAATATGTTGGTATTGCATATCTATGGATAATTTTTAACAAAAAAAGAAAAACACTGTACATCTGAGGATTCCGAACAGCGGATAATTCAGACAGCTGATTTAAGAGCACTTGAACTTGTCATTTTGAATTTGTTCAGCCTGGTGACGTTATTTCTGAAAGTCGGTGACCCTAGGAAGAAGAATAAAAAAGGAAGTTAAAAGAAGGAAGCAAAACAGTTTGCCCTTAGGCATAAAAAAGGATACTGTGTATTTTTCGAGATTCCGTCTTCTGAGTTTTCAGGATCGACAATTGCACCAAAAGACTAGAAAAAGGGGAAAATACATTAGTTTTTTCTTCAGAACTATAGAACTGAACTTATCTTGAATAACCACAAGACTGAAATTTAGAAACAATTTTAGGGAACAGAAAAATGACCTACTAACTTTCCTTAAAGGATTACTTCTTAGAGTAAGGCAGTTTTATTTCAATATTTTACGAAACAAATTTTTCTCTCTACAATTTATGTTCCTACTTTGGCTAAGAAATATTTATTCAATTTTTTTGTCTCCCAACAAAGCGGGAGGACTCGTGTGTATGAATGTTAGATAGTCTTTATCACTTTGTAGGAGTATCTCCACTATTCGTTTAAGCACTACTGTAGTGATTACTCTTTTCTTTCTTTAATGATTTAAGATGACAAAAAAGTTTATCGGCGATTCCCTAAAGACACGGCTGTTATTAATTTTCTTCAATACACAGGTGTCTGCTATGTAATAGAGAATGTTTTATAAAAGATGCAGGTGTCTTTTAAGCAGTGGGGAATGTTTTCTAAGAAACGCAGGTGTATGTTACGTGCTAGATTTTGTTTACTTTTGGTTGTCACGTAATAGGATTTATTTACTTCAGTTGTTACGTAAAGACATTTCAAGATGTTTATTGAGACATTTTTCTTTAAGACGTTTTTTTAAATATGATTGTAAATGAATAGATGATAGCAGTAGAGATTATAATATGAACCTGTTAATAATCCCTTCAGGTCTGAATCTTTATAAATTCCCACTTCATATGTTTCTAACCCTAAAGACTAGAAAATCGTTTCTTATTTTGTAAGAAGTATTTTGCATTTCGTAAGAAAAATTTGGGGCTTTTAGGATGTATTTTTGTTTTGTAAGAATTTTATTTTGTAAGAACAACTTGTGCTTTTTTGGATGTATTTTGTTTTGTAAGAATTTGTTTCTGTTCCGTAAGAAGTGTTTTGTATTTTACGGGAAGAATTTGTGATTTATTAGGATATATTTTTGATTTGTAAGAATTATTTTTTGTTTTGTAAGAAATATTTTGTATTTCGTAACAAGTACTTTGTGTTTTGTAAGAACGGTTTGTGATCGTTTAGGATGTATTTTCGTTTTGTAAGGATCATTTTTGTTTCGTAATAAGTATTTTTGTTTGTATGAAGTATTTTGTATTTTGTAAGAACAATCTCTGATTTTTTAGGATTTATTTGTTTTGTAAAAATTGTATTTTGTTTTGTAAGAATTATTTTTTGGTTTGTAAGAAGTATTTTAAGTTTTGTAAAAAATATTTTATATTTTGTAAAAACAATCTCTATTTAGTAGGACATGTTTTTATTTATCAAGAAGAATTTTGTGATTGTTTAGGGTGTATTTTTGTGCTCTTCTCAAAAAATAATTCAAAAGAATTACTTTTTGTTTTGTAAAAACTATTTTTTGTTTTGTAATAAAGATTTTTGATTTCTTAGGATGAACATTTATTTTGTAAGTAGGCTACTAATTTCGTTTTGTAAGACGGATTTTCTATTTTTTTAGAAGAATTTGTGATCTTTTAGGATATATTTTTGTTTTGTAAGAATTATTTTTTGTCTTGTAAGAAGTATTTTTTGTTTTGAAAAAGTATTTTGTATTTTATAAGAAATGATTGTAATTTTTTAGGATGTATTTTAGTTTTTTAGAAATTATTTTTCATTTCTTAAGAAGTATTTTGTAATTGATAATAAGAATTTGTGTTTCTTAGGACGTATTTTTGTATTGTAAGAATTATTTTTTTTTGTAACTAATATTCTGCACTTTGTTAGAGCAGTTTGTAATTGTTTAGGATGTGTTTTTGTTTTGTAAGAATTATTTTTTGTTTTATAAGAAGTATTTTATATTTGTAATAAGAATTTGCTATTTCTTAGGATGTATTTTTGTTTTGTAAGAATTATTTTTTGCTTCGTAAGGTGTATTTTTTATTTTGTAACAAGTATTTTGAATTTTGTAAGAAAACTGTCCTTTTTAACGGTAAAGGGGAATTTTTTCAAAATTCCAACAAAATCCTGGAATTGGCAGAGCCAGAACTGACGGAACAAGAGTCGCGGGAACCAAAACTGGAATTTTTGTAAGCGGCGGGGAGAATCGGGGAAGGCAGAATTGGATATCACTTTATTTCAAAATATAGAATATACCTTAGACATGATGAGGGGTGCCATAGTGTGCTAGAGGGCTAATCAGTGTGGCACGGTGGCATAAATTGAGATGCTTATCATAAAGGGTTGGCTTAGGAAACACGAACCAATGGAATTAAAACATAATTTTTAACAAGAAAATATATGGAAAGGCTCAAGAATGATGAGGGGTGTTAGAGAGTGACAGATGGCCAGTAAAAGTGTGGCATGGTGGCGTGAACTGAGATGGTGTATCAGAGAAGGTTGGCTTGGGAAACAAGAACCACTGGATTCAAAGCTTGATTTTTGACAAAATGTCTGGAAAATGTCCTAGGAATGAGGAAAAGGGTGCCAGAATGCCAGTCATAATGTGGCATGGTGGAGTTAATTGAAATGGTGTATCACGTTCAGGATGCATTGCAAAAACATGATCCAATAGATTTAAAGGAAGATTTTTAAGAATAAAATAACTGGAAAATGTCTTGGGAGTGATAATATGTATAATAAAGATGTCAAGGTCTAGTAGTAGCGTGGCATGGTGGTTTGAAATGACACACTGTATCACAATGAGGGTGGGTTGCGAAAACAAGATCCAATGGATTTAAATCATATATTTAACAGGAAAATGTCTTAGGAATGACGAGTGGTGACAGAGAGTGTTTGCATGCCATCCATAGTTTACCATGGTGGCGTTACTTGCTATGGGCGGCATCACGTTTCGGGGGGGGGTTGAATTTCTAAGGCACCAACAACTGGATTGAAAGCGTATTTTCTCGTGAAAATATCTGAAAATACCTTTGGAATGACAAGGGTGCCAGAGAGTACAGTGTGCCATCCTTAGTTTGCCACGATGGCGTAAATTGCTTTGACAAACATGTTCTCTTTGACTATGTTCTACAGCTTAAAATTAAGTTGGGAGGTGTTAAAAAATTGAAAGACGGAGGGGGGGGACTGAAATCTAGCAACCAGTCATAGAAATATTTCAGTCAAAAATATCTCTTATTATGGGTTAAATTTGGCTCTAACGAGATTATGCAAAATACGAAGAAAAATATTTTTCAAATGGACCCTTATCAACCAGGAATGCATAGTTTTGGCTCAAAGAAACAAGGTATTTTCATTAAAACGTCGGAGGAGGGGTGTTAAAAAATATCGACGGAGAGGGAAGTAAAATATAACACTATCAAAAAAGCATGGCATTTTCATTTAAAATATCTCTTAATGTGTGTAAAATTTACCGCTAACGAGATTATGCGAAATATGAAGCAGAATACTATTCAAATGTGTGCTTGTCAACCAGAAATACATAGTCTTGGCTCAAAGAAACTAGGCATTTTCATTAAGACCTCCCAGAAATATCTCTTAATATAACCTCTAACAAACCCTCCCTCTCTCTCCCTGGAATTAATTACTAGGGGTGGGCCAGCCACATATTGTCACGGTGGCGAGAATATTCAGTTTTGGTTTAAAGAAACGAGCTATTTTCATCAAAACCTCTCAGAAATAATTAAATGGAAAAAAGTATCGTTTTTTCTTTGGATGCCTTTTTCATTTACTAGCGAGAAAACGGATTGTGAAGTCGATTATTTAATGGAATGTGCCATACAGGTGCATCTAATTGAGTACAAATCAAAACCATTGGGATAATTGCGCGCTCTCATATGGAAAGGGTTGGAAACAAGCAATCCGTTTAATCATTCTAGAAAGCGGGACGGGGAAGTCTCCGTGCTTTGGAATAGGTTATCAAGTTGAAAGTATTCCCCGAATAAAAATATTAGAACGGCTTTCTTGGTCCAGATGTCTAGCGCTCCATTTCATTGAGGGGAAATCTCTTTTGAATCCTAATAAGGACAAAAATTTTTAGGACATTAAGGTATCCTTGAGAAAATACGTCACGGAAAGATAATGAGGTCACGAAAGAAAAAAACCTTGAAAGAAAATAAAATCTCGAAAAAAGGCATTGAAAGAAAAGTAAAATCCTGAAAAAATCTCTTTAAAGTATTATGTAACATCCCACGTGTGCATCGTCATTACATAACACCCCACGTATGCGTCCTCCTCACGTGTGGGTTCCCCACTGGCCCTGAAGAAACAAGTCACGTGAGAATGCGTCGTCCTTGACACTGGTAAGCATCCCCCTATTACATAACAACCAAAGGAATCTTGAAAAAGCGTCTTGAAATGTCTTGAAGAAAAATGTCTCAAAGTTGTCTTGAAATATCTTGAAAAACGTCTTGAAGCAAAATGTCTTAAAAATCTCTTGGAATGTCTTGAAACCTCGTGAAAAAGTTCTTTGAGAAAAATGTCTTTAGAATCGTCTTGAAATGTCTTAAAACGTCTTCAAAAAAATCTTGATGAATAACGCTTAAAAAACGTCTTAAAAAGTCTTGAAAGTTGCCTTGAAGAAAAATGTCTTTTAAACAGTCTTGGAAAAAATGCCTTAAATCCATCTTGAAATGTCTTGGAGAAAACGTTACCTATTACGCAACAACCAAAGTAAATACACCCTATTACGTAACAAACCAAAAAATCCTGAAGTAAACAAACCCTATTACGTAATAACGAAAAATAAACAAACTCTATTACGTGACATGCATCTGCGTCTCTTAGAAAACATCACTTGTTATGTAACATGCACCTGCGTCTCTTGGAAAGCATTCCCTATTACGTAACAGACACCCGCATCTCAAAAAGAAGACACCTGTGTCTTGGAGAAAATTAATTAACAGCTGCGTCTTGAGGGAATCGCCGTTAAACCTCTTCGTCATCTTAAATCGTTATAGGAAGAAAAGAGTAGTGGCTATGGGCGTGCTTAAACGAATATAGAGGATAAAAATATGTTGAAAATTATATTTAACTATTTTGTGGCATTATTAGTTTTTGAGACACAAGATAAACTAATTGAGACTTAGTTAGTCTGAACTCTGCTTTGATTCCCTTTATTTCTGCTGGAAAAATTATGCACAAACGAAGGATACAAATCAGCTTAACCTGCAACTGAGTGTACTCAGAGAAAATCCTTCGGTGTGTCTATGGGGGTAAATTTACTTTTCTATAAGATAGTAACCACAGTATGCTGATCAGAGCTACCAAAACTCTTCAAGACCAAATTGTCGAAATTAGAAGAAAAAAGACACTTTTAGTGCGCCTAAAGATTCTGTCGCTCGCGGAGCTTGTGGTTTTTTCTGCTATGATGCGGGTGTAAAAAGTATAAAATATTTCAGTTGTCACAAAGGAAGCAATCGAGGTCTTTTTCTTTTGGATTATGCAAAATTCCAGCATTTTCAATTTTGAAAGCAATGGATCATTTTTTGTTTCAAAATCTGTACAGATAGATAGATTTATTATAAACCAAACAAGGCCATAGAGCACACTATTTGAAAATTCTAAACGTAATAAAGTAAATCTACTTTCTTCTCCCCATAAAATCAAATGAAAAAAAAGAAAACAAAAACACGAACTTAAATTATTCTCCTTTCCTTACCAAATTAATTCCATGCACACCATTCAAACGGACCCTTGTCAACCAGGAATGCATTGTAAATCTTTTTCCTTTCCAAGTTAATAACATGCACACCATTTTAATCATTTTTTTCTCATTATAAAACTAACGTGGTAATGCAACACAGTATTCGATAATGTACATCACAAAAAAATCATAATCATCTCCCCCCCCCCCAAACAGTGTATCCTCGTTTCTTTACCACTTCAATAACGTATCTACAAACCTGGACGAACCTTTTTAAAATCGTCTGCAGGATCCCCGGGAACTCAAGAGTATCACCTTAAAAAAAAACTGCTTCTTAAATGAGAAAGCTAATGATACCAAGACAAAATATGTGCCCCATCCTCAGCTCCTGAAAGGCATATGGAAAAAGAGTATATCGTATCTGAGGCCACAATTTTTCTTTCAAACACTCTTTTTTATTATTTAATGGTAGGCAATTCGCTCAAATACGAAACCAGGTCCCTAATATCTCGGGGGTTAAATCTGAAACCGGGAATGTCAATTTTTTCTTATCAAAAAAATTTCAAATCAATTTGCCAAGGAAAAATAATTAAAATTTACATTGCGTGTCAAACCTCATCCAGACAGGAATTCTTAAATAGGTTTGAAGAGGCTGTTTTCTTAAAGCCCCTGAATATCACCTCGGCAATTTTGATTTGCTATCTTGAAAAATTTTAATTTTTGAAGACGAAAAATAAAATCATTGGGCAGCCAGGATATGAAAACTCGTCAGCACTTATTGATAATCATGGTCGCATGATCTTTACGATCAAAGGGAGGGAAAATGCATCGTAAAAGTCCTGGAATAGTTACGAAATGTGTTATGACCTCGCCAAGTTTCAAGTTTTGGTCTTAAAAAATTTCAAATTTTCCAGGAAGCTTTATTTGCATCACTGTTTTACGTTTCATTTCACCTTTGACATTCCATACAGACAATAATTTTTGAAACCATTATACGGACTGACCAATTGGTTTTTCTGTGATTTCAGTAATATTATTACATTGTTATGTCATTAGCCGAGAGAATCGTGGTGTATACTGTTACATACAAATTTCGAAAATAAAAGAATATTAACACTTTATTCCCTTGATAATATTCGGGTTCAATTAAGGAACAATTCGGAAAATAAATCCCAACTATTCATAAATGCAAGAAAGCGTCTGAACAGTCGTCTGTATTGGAGTAGTATCCCTGTAGTACAGCCCAAGAGAACATCGTTAACATAACCAGTTACCATCCCTGTAGTGCGGCCATGAGCAAATCATTAGCATAACCGGTTACTATTTCTGTAACAGGAAAGACCAAACATATAGGCCAACATTCAAACAGGATTATCATTACAATAACCGTATTAGCACAAAATTTACATAACCGGTTTACCTAGCAACTAGCAATTGACAACATCTATAACATAGGCATAGTGTAACCGCTTGTATCATCCTATTCATGGGAGTGAGTGTTTACATCAGTACTTCTTTTACATGGAACTTATGGTCATCTATGTTCAACCTCCGAGGGGCCCAATACACTTCCCCCGACTTTGCTCTCTCTCTCTCTCTCTCTCTTTCTCTCTCTCTCTTTCTAATTTGTTATTTTTCCGAATTACCTCCCCCCCGAATTACCCCCCTTTTGCTTAATCTTCCCACCAAGTTTCATCCTGATCTCTCCACTCTAAGCCTTTTCCAAGATTTTCAGTTTCCCCTGCTCAACTCCCCCCCAATAGCACTGGGTCCGACAGGGATTTAAAATAAGAAAGATGAGTTACGAGGTCCTTCTAAATTTGAAATTCCATTAAGATCAGATCACTCCTTCGTTAAAATACCTCATTTTTTTAATTTTTCAGAATTAACCCTCCCCCTAATTCCCCCAAAGAGAGAAGATACGTTCCGGTTATGTCAATCACGTTTCTAGGACTTTTGGATACTTTTCACACCAAGTTTCATCCCGATCCCTCCACTCTAAGCGTTTCCCAAGATTTTAGGTTTCCCCTCCAACTCCCACCAATGTCACCGGATCCGATCGGAACTTAAAATAAAAGCTCTGAGATTCTGATCGTTTTAAGTTTTAATGTTGCTCCTTACATCCAGTTGAAAAACTTTTTCATATTTATTTTTTCATTGTTTTTTTAAAGAATACTAGAAAATCCTGCAACCCCGTCAGGGAGATTTTTCTTCCCCCATGATAAATTCTCCATGAAAAGATCATCCAACGTAACCCTCTCCCCTCGATCCCACTCCCCCAACTATAAAAAATCCCCCTAAAAACGTTTGTACACTTTCCAATAACCATTTCTATATATAAACAATGGTCAAAGTTTGCGACTTGCAGCCCCTCGCCGGGGACTGTGTGGGAGTAAGTCATCCCCAAAGAAATAGTTAATAGGTTTTTCGACAATGCTGAACAAAATGGCTATCTAAAAATTTAGATCCGGTGACTTTGGGGAAATCATGAGCGTGGGAGGGGGCCTAGGTGTCCTCCAATTTTTGGGTCACTTAAAAAGGGCACTAAAACTTTTAATTTCCGTTAAAATGAGCCCTTTCACGACTTTCTAGGACCACTGGGTCGGTACGATCACCCCTGGGAAAAAAACAACACGCACCCGTGATCGGTCTTCTGGCAAAAAATACAAAATTGCACATTTGTGTAGATATGCGCTTGAAACTTCCACAGTGGGGTTCTCTGACACGCTGAATGTGATAATGTAATTTTCGTTAAGGTACTATGACTTTTAAGGGGTGTTTCCCCCTATTTTCCAAAATTAGGCAAATTTTCTCAGGCTCTTAACTTTTGATAGGTAAGACTAAATTTGATGAAACTTATATATTTAAAATCAGCATAAAAATCTAATTCTTTTAATGTATCTACAAGTATCAGAATCACGTTTTTTAGAGTTTTTGAGTTACTATTGAGCCGGGTCTCTCCTTACTACAGTTCGTTACCACAACCTGTTTGATAATATGCCATTCATGAAAGTAAGATAGGTGAAAGCATTTCAAGCATATTTTGTTTTCAGTAAAGGTAAAATTGTGGTCTGGTCTTGAGAAGGCACGGGGGTTGCCACCCCTACTCATGTTACTTTGCTCGTTTTGCGTTATTGTATGGTTTTAAAAAACGAAGTACGTTTAAAATGTTTTGACTTTTCAACTTTAGGGGGCTTGTTGCCCTCCAATTACTTTTGACTAATAAAAAGGACTCTAGCCCTTTCAATTTCCAATCAAATGAGACTTGTTCGAAGTTTCTACGACAACAAATGGTCATCTCAAAATTTCCGTCAGACGCATTTCGGGATAATACGACGTTTAGTAGAGGGGGCTTATTCACCCTCTGAATCTTAAAAAGGTCACTAGAACTTCTGCTAACCAATCCGACGAGCCCTCTCCGAAGTTCATACAATCACCCTTTCCTAAAGGTAATATCTTACCTTTCTGAATGAACGGACCCAGTACGTTAAAATAGAGGATTTTAAACCAAGTGACAAAAATATAAAATGTGACGTTTCTCAAGGATCAGTTCTGGTCCCCCTGTTATTTTTGATATATACTAATAATTTGGACAAGTGCCTATTAAGCTGTGGTCTGTCAGCTAGGGAAACTTCTACGCTTAAGGCTATTTTACCGAGCTTTGCAGAAGATATCAATTATACGGTGGCTGCTAGGACAGAACAGGTTCTGCTAAACGTTTTGAAAGTGGTATGCTATGCATTGAAAAATGAATGCAACTTAATAAACTGAAGTCAAATCACAAGAAAAACTCCATGGTAATATCTGGCAGAAGCCCTAAATATTATCCTTGGATTGAGCAGATACAGATAAGTGGAAAATATCCTAAGGACACTTTATTTCTCTCTTGTGCATACAGAGCTAGTATACACTCTCTATTTATATTACTATATGGTCTTCTACGTTCACAGTTCATCTGCATCGATTGAGAGTGCTTCAAAATACAGCGTTCTTCAGTAAGATCCAGCTATGTCGAAATTACGATATTACCCATTTTTGGTCTGCTAAAATTTTATAATGCTCTATTTATGCTTAAGTACCACATAATTTGTTACCTTAGTGCTTTAGCGTTTTTTTTACCGGTTTCACGTGTTCACGAGCATAATACGAGGAGTTCAAATCAGCTTAGGAATCCCAGAGAAGCACTACACGATCAAAGTTTCTTGTTTTTCATGTTTGCCCTAATACCTGGAATGGTTTACCTCACAATATTGTAGAGGAATCAAACCAGAGTGAGTTCCAAAGGTTATTGAAAGACCATTGTTTTAGGATTTATGAAAAGGGTGGGTGATGAGTTATCTGGTTTATTTATTTATTGAATCAATCAAATTGTTGGATTTTCTTGGTTTGATGGGTTGATGATGGGAGGTACGAATGGTTTTTTATTTGATTTCTTTGTCGTTTCTTGTTTTGCTTTTGGGGGGTGGTTATCGTCACCTTAATTATATTTAGGCCTAGTGGGGTGATTATTTACCTGAAGAAGCTTTGCTTCAGGTTTTGTTATTTTTTTTTTTAATTAATAAACCCTTTCTTCTGAAACAAAATAAAAACAAATTAGAAGTTATACATACAAAAATAAAGCCCATATAAAACATGAAACGAGAAGAATGAAGACATATAATAATCCAAACTTAAAACAAACAAAATGTAATATGAATGACAAAATTGATGATAAAAAGATTGTCACAGTTATTAAAATTGTTCGGGTCATTAGGGTCAAAAAATTTCCCTAAATCTTCTATATCCCTTAAGATTGAGGGTCCAACCACAAACAAAGAGACGGAGCAAAAGAGGGAGTAAAACAAGGAGAAAAAAAGAAAGACGTTAACTAAAAAAAAAAAGAATACTTTCAAGATGGTAAAATGGTAGCAGTTTATTATTGCTGACATTCAAAAGCTTACCGCATAGCATGGCAACTTTGCCAGAATGTTATTCATTCCGAATTTTGAAATTGTCCACCTATTATGGTAATCTACCATAAAGGGAAGAAAAAAGAGGAAATTGCAGTACCGGAAATACTGAACATGTAAAGAAGAAACAGAGTTCTTTTTTAACAGAGGATAAAGCCAAGAGAAGAATAGAGCTGAATAATCATAAAGAGCTGAAAATAATTGCGTAGAGCTTTACGATTATGTTAATCTCTCTTTGTCACGGTCCTCGAGTAGCCAACCTCACATTCCATCTTGGTATCAGAAATGAGCCGAGAACGGAACAATCTTTAATTTATGTAAAATTGACGCCCAAACACCTAATAGATGTAACAGAGGAATGTGTGTGGGGGGGGGGCAAAAATTATTCGCATGCTAAATACAAAGGGGAAACAGAAGAGATTCAAAAGTAAGATCCTCACACTTACCAATAGTTAAATAAAGACCAATCTGAACAAATGCTAAATAAATGTAATTAGGGGACTTAGAAAAGGTTATATTTACTTCTGCTTATAATAAGAAGGTCATCGACATATGCTAGATATGACTAAACAATTAAGATGAGAGTTGCCTTTTTTAAGAGCTGAAGTTCTTCAGTTTCTTCAGTTCTTCAACACAGAAAGCAATCGGGGATGTTACCTTCATCCATCCATATTGGGTATTATATACCCAATACGTATTATAAATAGAAAGTAGAGTATAGTGGAACTAATTTTTCCAAAAAAAATCCTTCCTTAGTCAGAAATCCAATTCGAAGGGCTATACATCGTCCGAAGAAAACACAAGAAATATAAATTACGACAAAGGAAAACCTAGTGTGTCATTATCTAATTAAGCCTAGAAAATCTTTAACATATATCCATAAGAGGTTAAACATTTCTTGAAACACATTTAAAAAGGCAAGACTTGTATTTGGTTTTGGCCCCATAAAAATTGTCACACTTCCCCCTCCTAGCCCTCAAAAACTAGAATGGCACCTCTAGTTTTTTCCAGAAGAAAGTATTGTGAACCTGCATCCAGCCCAATAATTAATTACTAAATAGTGAAAGCTATTTGTTAATTGTACGAGGAAATTCATCTTAAGTTTATTATATAAGACCCTAATAAAATCTGGGCGATCAAGATTGTCATTTAGGATGAAAAAAGCAGAAATAACAAATAAACGCCAGTGTCTAGGTTTACCTACTAATTTCTATGCAATTAATCGTTAAGAAGGCTTATTTTGACACAAATTCTCGGATACGGTCTTGAAACTAATAGTTAATATATACACCTAGAAGCATAGGCTGTCGGTTGACAAACATAAAGAAGAAGGGGGAAAAGTTCAGCGTATACTTTTTTCTAGGATTGGAAACCTACTGATACTATTATGAGAAATACTCACTTAGCGAGACAGATCAAGCTACCCATCTTTTTCCGTCATGCCATTATTTTCCGACCTTAGAGTTACGGATATTAGTCAATTACGTACGTACTTTATTTTGTGTTTATTGTTATTTTTTCTCCTTAGGTCGGCTACCACCCTCTCCTGCCTCATCCTACATCATGTTGTTTAGTGTATTGTAGTAATTTTTCTTTTCTCTTGTGACCCTTTACATTTATTGTTTCGGCGTGTACATTGTTCTTTATCCTGCTAGAGTCGGATTTACGAGCTCTGTTTTCAGTCAACTCATGTCCAACAATTTTGTGTCACTTAGAAAAAAAAGACGAGTATTTATCAGACAAAAAAAAAAAGACAAACCCAACAA
This sequence comes from Artemia franciscana, assembly GCF_032884065.1. Lineage (NCBI taxonomy): Eukaryota > Metazoa > Arthropoda > Branchiopoda > Anostraca > Artemiidae > Artemia > Artemia franciscana. The sequence goes on along the minus strand of NC_088864.1, from coordinate 35,715,523 downwards.
AAAAAAAATGAAAAGAAGTATAGATTTTGAATATAATTGCTTATTTTTATCAGAATCAAGTTTATAAAGATATGGATACCTTATGTTCCCATTAATGAGATTCCCACGGCCTTCGATCCTATAGACAATGATACAGTCCTACATGATACTTATATAAAAAAAGTGACTGGTATGTGAATAAATTGCCAGCAACAATGTTTTCGTATCCCCACCTTACTCAGGACACTGAGCTGATTAACAAATTAAAGACTTTCAAAACCCAAGCCGTATGTCAAACAAAAAACAACTCCTTTTTTGAATGACAAAAGAATCCAATTTTACCTTTGAAAACATATGGCAGAGTATTTAATCAACAGCCTATTAAAGGTACTTCAACACACAGAATTGGTTGAAGGATTACACTCTTCAGGGCAAAGCCATTCACTTACGTTTTTAGGCAATTTACTTGCGCTAATTAGGAGTAAACTGAAGAACAATAAACATAAATTTGAAAAGCCGTTTCTCTGCAGCAACCCTTAATACAACCATGAAAATAAAACTGCAGAGTCAGCGAACCATTTTTTCTCAAGAGAAGTGAGAAGAGCAGTACCACAAATTTTCTTTGGAAAAAGGAAGAGGATCATGAGCATTAAATACAAAAAAAAACATTAAGAACAAGATTTAAACATCAAAGGTCAAATACTTACACTAAAAAAAAAGGAATGTTAGGGTTGATTATTCGTTAAAAATTAAATTTTTCAAGTTATGGAGCGAGGATGATTTACGCCCAGCCTCACTGGATTCAACCATGCCTAGCAATAGATTTATATTCTTTTCAGTAACCAAAAAGGTTAACTAATTATCCTCAAAAGATCACTACTTTGCTGGCGATACACAATTACTGCTAGAGTCTAAAGTCCGTCGTCGTAGACCAAATAATCTTCTTTCTCTATTTGAACACAAGCTAGAAACAGAAATTGTACACGAAATGCATTTTTACACGAAATGCATGGTTGACATTCGCTTTTTACACGAAATGCATGGTTGACATTCTTGGGAAATAGAACATATTCGTGGTAGTAACAATACCATATAAGAAAAAAAGTAAATAAATACGGCACTAAACAAAGTAGACCTTTGATTCCCGAAACTGGAGGTTATACATACAAGGAAAAGGAGGTATAAACATGTAAAGGACAGGGTTACAGCTTCAAATGATCTTACCTGCAGCCAATCATATAAGTTAATAAGTTTTCCACATTCTAAATGAACTTTGTAAGCAATACAAGTGTCCGGCATTGATTTTTCAACAGCGGCAGAGTCTTCAATCCGGCAACAATCACACTAAAAGCAGATGCAGATTGGGTCACTAAAATATCATTGTGTTTTAACGGATAAGGGTCCGAGTCAAATGCTAAAGAGAGTTCTTTGCAAACAGAACATTTTCCCTTCAAATGCTTCTTACGCATTCGTATCCAAGAGTTTAGGAATAATTAACAATGTATGTCAAAATGACTATGCAAAACAGAAGATATAAATAGAAACTACTGACCAGGCAATAGTTCTATCAGAAGATGATTGTCACGAGGAAATGTTTTTGAAGATGTCATGTATTCTAAACTATAGTAGCAACAAAAAATATATTATGATTCTTTCCTTTAGTTTCAAAAAAATAAAAGAGGGGTCAAACTAGCCAGGGTGTGTAAGTTTTCTTTATACAATAGATTTTTATTATAAAAATATGGTTCAATTCAATCTTCTTCTTGGGAATGTGGGTAATCAATAATGTTCCAAAGCTTTTCCCAAGACTTGCCTATATTTGTTAGTCAACGAGAAGTGATGATGATTTTCGTTATTAGGCTTATTAGTATTATTGGGTTTCACAATGCGATGTTTATAGTTTTCTGTTATTTGGAATGTTATAGGTCAGCTCAATAGCAAGTTATTATATATTTTTAAAACAACAGATTTCATCAAAAATAGAAGTCAAGCATTTAATAACTGGCTGAAATTGTAATATACATTACTTTTTCAAATGAGAAACAGTAGGAAATTTAATTTTATTTCTTTTCTACCTGAGTTTGGCGGTGGTTATACCTAATTATATATTTCCTCTGGATTATGTTAATGGATAATAACAATTGTTTTTAGCTTATCTTTTCATTTTTTCCTTATGTTTATCTTCTCTTTCTGTTTTCATCTTTTATGCTCCACTTTTTTCCGTTTTATCAATTGTTTAACTTCTTAATTTATGGTCAACAGCAGGGGTCCTCAAATTGTGGTACGCGTACCCCTTGGGGTTAAGTAAAATTTTTAGGGGGTACGCAGCCAGTCAACAAAAAAGACATGAAACAACCCTTTAGCTCTAGAACTGGCAATTTTACTTATTTTAGCTATAGTTTACTTAGTACCGGGAACTGAGAAGGGGTTACCTAGAATGTTTTGTGGGTAAAAAAGGGCACAGCGTCTAAATAAGTTTAGAACCACTGGTCTAAAGCATTGGGATGTTTAGCCAATGATTTTTGTTCAACCTTGATCTTATTCTAAATCTAAAAATGCCGAAACTTATACCATTTCCGACACTCCAAAAAAAAGCATTCTAAGCTTCGGAGACCAAACAAAAGTTCAATATAAGTTTAAGAATGATGTAAATTGACCTTCAAAGTGCTAAAAAAGTAAATAATAAGGAGGCGAAGATAAACATGCCAAGTTTGTTTAGTGACATTTTACCAAGATTTGAAAATAAATTTGATGAAAAATATAGTAGTTGCGTAGAATCCTAAAGGTTGTAAACTTAAGCCAAACTTCCTTGTTTACATAGGAATCTATATGTCAAATATTTGTCTTTTTGGTGTGGTTCTTGTCATAATTGCGCAGAATACAGCATTTTCATTACGGAGAAGAAAGATAAAAACAAGCAAGGAACAAAAGCTGACTTGCTTCTGAAGCACTGTTGGCTGTTGATGGTAAAAAGTTCAACCAGTAAAAGGTCAGCACAAAGATAACGTTATTTAGTGAATAGAAACGAATCAGAAGGGTTTCGCAAAGCCCAACTCAGGTTCAGGTCAATACGCAAATCAAGAATTCACGACATTATTGTCAAACGAAACAAAAAAATCATAAGGCAACGTTAGAAAAAAATGACAAGAGTAGTTAGTTGGTCTAAGCACTTAAACTGGAATTTAGTTCGGGTTGAGGGAGGCAAAATCGAAAAAACACAAAAATGTGTTATTATATGAAAACATAGAAAATTACTAGATATATCATAACAATCTTAAGACTTCAGGGGGATTAAATTCCCCGCTTCCCGCATCTGTACACACCTGAGTGATTCAATTACAAAACAGTAAGTTAGAGCAAATATAAATTACATGCAAAGAAACTATCACAGGAGAAATAACAGAAAGCTGAAAAATATTTACCGAGGATTTTTCTTTTTATGCTTTCTTTTGCTTATTTGCTTAACACGATCAAAAACACATACGTTACTGTAATTAAAAATGGGGGCTAGAAATAGGCTACGCATAAAAAAAACTAGAAGTTGAAATGACAAAAAGGGAAAACCTGATCCTAGATCAGTCTCCCTTTCCTATTCTTAAAGAGCCACAAAATTATGTTATTTAATCTGAAACGCAATTCAGCCTAAGAAGGCCGAAATTCCAATGGCACTTTTTATCTAAATGACACATTTTCCTATTCGCACTAAAGCTAAGGACTACCACTACAAAAGGAGCATTCAGGTTTGCAAATAGAGAAACTAGCATAACACAAATAATGACAAGTTAAAAAATATCTCTAGACGGGGACATTTTCACATTGGGAGGGTAGTTTCTGGAGGTGAACTTTCCAGAGGAATATTTACGCGGGTGGAAACTTTGCCAAAATTGATATGCAAATTCCGCTTAATTTTTCGTATACGGTGAGCCAAATTCAAACCGGCATTAGTTGAAAAACGTTCAGAAATTAAACTAAAAAGAAAACGATTTTTTTTAACTGAAAGTAAGGAGCGACATTAAATCTTAAAACGAACAGATAGTATTCTGTATATGAAAAGGGTTGTCCCCTCCTAAACACCTGACTCTTTATAATAAAGTGTGTCTCTGCCACAACTCTACTTTCTTAAAATAATTAAAAACTTTAAGAGTAAAGAGCTAGGTGTTGAGGAAGGACAGCTACTTTCATATACGGAATAATTACTGTTCGTTTTCCGTTTTAATGTCGCTCCTTACTTTTAGTTAAAAGAAACTTGCTTTTCTTATTTAATGTTTGAAAAGAATGGGTTAAAAGGGAATACAAAGTTGACTGTATTAGTCTTATCTGACAAAAGTGATTACAACACGATAATCTAAATCATTATCAGTTTTAATTTTTCTTCACTTTAGGTTAATTTCTGTTCTTTTTAAGTTTCTGTTCTTGTGTAAGCTCATTGAAACTCTCACTAAAATTCTGGTTTTACTTCAGATTCTGCTCGTATATTCCATAACATCCACTGTTTTATAGTGACTATATTAGAATGTCAACCCCCGCTCTGTAATCTGCAAGCTCATAAATCCCCCGATATGAACTGCACTGGAATTTGGAAGCCCATCTGGCGAAATGCAACGTTTTGTTTAGACACTCGTTTTGCAATTGAAGCCTCAGGCTCGTAATTAGTAACATAAAAAATTCTTAGATACCAACTTTGGCGAAACATTTGCGAAGTGCATACTTTCCATCTTTGATCAATAATTTCGTGCTAAAATAAGTCTGTACGACGTTCCAGGCAGGAGTGTTTTACATGCTTTAGAAAAGCCCAAAACTACTGCTTTAGAAAGCCCAGTTAGATAGACCAAAGCATTATTTAATTCTTTCATTCAGATTAAATAAAGAAGAAATTTTTTCAATAAATGGGAGTAGAGACCGAAGTTAATACTGACAACAAAAATTATCGTACCGGGGGGCTTCTGTACTCTTCAACCTCCTACTCTTTTTGGTAAAGTGTGACCAGTGCCAATATTAAAAGAATTTTAGAGTGGAATATGCATAGCCAGTAGATTATTCCAAGTATTCAATTTATAATTTCCTTTAAAAACATTTTACCATAATTTTTAATGTTTGACGCAAAAGCGAATGAATAAGCTAATTCTCAAAGAACTGTGAAAAATTGTAACCTTTGTTTTTCGTTAGAACAATTCTGAAGAATTGAAAAAGTGTCATTGTAGCGTAAATGGCGAGCGGGCAGGTGAGGGGGTGGCAGCCCCCCTCATACGCAGGATTATACCTGTTCATTTTAACTTCAAATCCCGCTCTTCACTTTCACTGGGACTTTTTTTTTGTTCTTTATTAGTTTTATATCCAAGGTATGTCAGGAAGTTTGCACACAGAAACGTTGATTTGTATATTTCAATTTTTCTCATTCGAATAGACTATCAATTTCAACATTATGTTTAGTCATAATGAGACACAATTCTTCTTCCAATTTCGACGACCATTTGGATACGCACATCCCTTGTTACCGCACTTTTGGGGGAGTATAGAGAGGAGTATGGCATAAGTACCCTTTGGGCCTAAAATACAGCATTTGCTGGATTTGTTCACTTGCGTGAAGAAGGGAAAGTCCTTAAGTTCCTAAAATAGTTGAGCAAAATAAAGAAACAGATAAATATTTCGATGTTTTGATTACTTTGCTATCTAAAGATGAAAATAGCACTCAAAACACCTTTAAACAGTGCTTTCAAGTACGCTAATTCTTAACGTAACAAATCCGGCTAATTATTGGTCAATATCTTTACTGTCAGTTATTAGCAAAATGTCTGCTGTCTGATTGCCTTTTCAAAAGCAAAAGTTTTTTTTTTATTAATATTAATTTCTGTTTTCCTTCCAACCTAAGTACTTAACAAAGCATATATTCAACTATATAGCGATGTTCATGCGGCTCTAAGAACTATTCTATTTTTATCTCTGATCATTGTGTTGCGAGAGTAGAGCAACACTTTGGTTTTGTCATTTTTTTTTTGTTCTTAGCACCCCGATTTCCTTATTCCTAGAAAGTGGAAAAGGTCTAACCTCTGCGGTTTTTACGGAAAGTGTGGACCTTAGGCCGGATTGATGAATATGACTCTGCATTTTGGAAAGCTTCGTAGAACTGTTTCCTGGGGCCAAAAATCTATTGTTTCTACCCATTTCTGTTCGTGATTTTAGCTGAGTTTATCATTCGGTTTTTTGCACTTGGGATTGCGGTAGAGAAATGGTATCAGATGTGCCTCTTAAACTTTAAAAGTTCTCTGATTGCTAAAGAAATTAGAGTTTATCCTTTGCTCATTTCTAACTGATGACGTTAGAAACTTGGCCTACGGCAAAAACGTCAACTTTTGAACTAAGACAGATATATTTTTTTTTTCGACGGCAGTCGATAGCTCTTGATGAACTGATCAAAGTATATGCCATCCATTTTTGGTAGAAAAATTCCTTCATGAGATATAGCAATTTGAAAGTTTAAAGGGGTTGACAACTTCAGTAGTAAGGTACACACTGAAATCAAAAATAGGCCAAAACAGAAATGGTATCAGATCTGCCTCTTAAACTTTAAAAGTTCTCTCATTGCTAAGGAAATTAGAGTTTATTCTTTGCTCCTTTCCAAGTGATGACGTTAGAAACTTGGCCTACGGCAAAAGAGTCAACTTTTGAACTAAGACAGATATTTTTTTCGACGGCACTCGATAGTTCTTGATGAACTGATCAAAGTATATGTCATCCATTTTTTGGTAGAAAAATTCCTTCATGAGATATACCAGTTTGAAAGCTTAAATGGTTGACAACTTAAGTAGTAAGGTGCAAACCGGAACCAAAAATAGGCCGATACCAAGTGTGAGACATATGGGGGAGTTTTAAGCAACAGTCGGCTGTTAGCTCATAATCTTCTAGGGCAATGAGAGGTTCGTAACTTTTGCTAGTTGGCGTACCTATTATTTGTTTCCTGTGTATTTGATGGTAAGACCAATTTGGTTCCAGTGGTAAGTAATAATCGGCTGTTAGGCTACAATCATCTTCAGCGATGAGGGGTTTGTAACTTTTGCTAGTTACAATGAGGGATTTGCGACTTTTGCAAGTTGGTTTACCTAGTATTTATTTTTAGACCCGTACAGATTAAAAACTCCAGCGTTTAATCGAAGCGATGAAACAAAACCAAAGTATTGCTCTCGCAACACTTTACTCGGCGAAGCCAAACAAAGGTTGCCACAACACCTCACGTTGCCCATGGAACGTAGATCTAGTTCTACTTAACATCTGCGTAATTTTGGCAACATATTCAATCCCCTGACTGTCTCTCAAACTGTCGGGAATGCCCTGTCTGGTTTAGCTAAAAAGTGTCACCTGTTTGGTACCTTCAAAAAAACATTTGTTCTGTATGCCCCCATACGGTGAAGCAGAACAATTTTTTGAAATTGCACGTTTGAGTGAAATGTAATTGGGTGAAATGTACGTTTGAGCTGTTTATTGCGCATGGCACTTAGACCTGGCTTGGTTTTCAGCAAGTAATCAGAGGTGGGCTGGTGTTTACCATTTTCCTTTTTTGTGTGTATTATTTGGTTGTGACTTTCCTTCTTCTACTTTTTTTCCCATCCATTAAGACTTGTGGAAGGTATATGATGATGTAGCTGCTTTTATTTTTTGAGATAATTGTTAAATTTTTATCCGCGAAATAAATCTATCAATCTACAAAAAAAAAGGAAAAATTGAGAGCCACTAAAAGGATTTCAAAGGCCATGGTAGTGGAGCTTTTGGCAGTAGAATTTGGGGAGGAAAGAGACACACAATTCAATTCCCCAATTCATACTCGTTAAAAAAATTACAATTCCTATCGAAAAAATTGTACCCAAGTCCCCTCCCCTAATGGGTTCCCATGTGGCCCAACGGTATTGGCTCTTCAAGAGAACTACGATGTGACACCTATTTGCTTTTTTGTTTTGAGCTAGTACAACTGAAGTACCAGGTAGAAAATAAAATATACCATTCGACTCCACACTCAATGTTCCTTCCAAATACAACAATCCCTGCTGTTGCAATTGCGTCTCAACCCTTCTCTCCCTTCCCCTGAATCTTACCTAATATAGCCTTAGGCTATATACAAAAGTTCGCAGATTTTGAGAATTTGCATTATTTTTTGTACTCAATTCTCATCAAAAGCTGTTTCATAATGCCAAAAAAGCCAATTTGAAAAACAAAACAACAAAATCAGCAAGCGTCCACACATTTATTGTTAGTGACTATGTTGCTCGAATCGAGGACCTGAATGCAAGTCCAAGGTATTTGAGAAACGCACTGGCAAAAATTAAATCAGGGCCAATCTGAATTTTTGAATCGGAAGGGTGATAACAACCAAAACGAGAAAGAAGCGACTGACAGCCCAATGTCCGGCAACCCGGCATACAGGCTGTTCACAGCAGCCTGCAGTGATTGCAAATTATAACAGCAGACAGCAGAAAATGTCATCTGTATACGAAAGATGACTTGCGTAAAGAGATGGCACGATAAGAAAATGCGGTATTCTGCTGGATAACACTGAGCCCTGTTATGCTACACGGCACACAGAAATTCGGCTGCTATAAATATTTTTGACGCGGACACGTATAGAAGAATTTCATATCATTGCTACAGGGAGGCACAAATGAATGAGTTTACCCCAATCCTCAAAAGTGCTAAATAGCTTGGGAGTGTAGGATCGAATCAAATGCTTTGGAAATATATATTGTACAACATATGAAAGTTTCTTCATTCTTTCATACCTCTCCAAAATAGACACGAAAACTACATGTGCATTCCCAACACCAAGACCTGCACGAAAACCAAACTGATAATCTCCATGATCACACCAATTCGATATTTTTAAAAGAAGAATTTTTCGAATAATTTTGCAATAATTGAACAAACTGTAATTGGACGATAAGAATCATAAGCAAATATTATTTTTAAAAAATGATCAGCTCTCCCAAAATATTTATTTCAAAGAAGCAAACTTAATAAAAGTTGAAATTATTACCTGTAAAAGTTGTTCTTACCTGTATACCAACTTAATAAAAGTTGAAATACTTAATACCTGTTGAAATTCAAACTTCAAACAGCCAGAAATGAATATTAAAGGATAAATGAAGCCCAAAACAAACAGAAACTAAATGAACAACAATCGCAAAAAAATACTTTAAGTAGTGTCCATTCAGGGATACTACTACTTTAATTTTTTATTTGCAACTCGTCAAAGATACCAAAATAAAAAATACTTTTAAAGTAATTTTAAAGTTTAATTTTTATTTTGACCCGTTTATTTTTTATCTATCTTTTATCCTTCTTTCTGCACTAGGGACGGATGAATGTAATTCTCGGCCGAAATACTTATGGCTTATTTTATTTTCACTGGCTGTGAATTGCCTCGTTCTCTTCCTTATTGAAATACTTTAGTCACAGAGCTTAAGAGGCATCGAAGGTCTGCGATGGCTGGACCTCACCAGCAATGATACGCTGATGCAGCTAACTAAGTAGCCTTGATTTTGGTCTGCGATGGTTGGACCTCGCCAGCAATGACGAGCTGATGAACTAAGTAGCCTCGATTTTCAATCAAAGCAGCCGAGCTAACTTTACGATGGTTTAGATGCCTGCTGCGAATGCCTCCACATCCACTCGCAAAGACGATCTGTCACTTTGACCCTATTAAATCCAGTTGAAAGCAGCGCCACAGCCGATCAAAGAAGTGATGGTCCGACAGTCTGTCCAAGTTCCTCATGATGGCAAACATCAGACAGAGCAAAACACAAATACCCGTGATGGACCAATGTGGAGAGAGGAGGCAGACGTCTCTCTCTACGTCGAGCAGTGCCCGATAGGAGATATAAGTCAAGTAAGTCTCAATATTCATTTCTCATTCCGGCATTTACAAAATAGTTTTAGGGTTTGATCCACATACTTTGGAGCCGCTCTTCAATATGGAGAGTAAATACCAAGTTTTTTCTTTTTTTTTTGACAGAAAGTTACATCTCACTTTAATCCAGTAATTTTCCAATCAAATCAAAGTCCAATCACTTTCAATTTACAATCGAATGATCCCTCTAATAAGTTCCTGCAACCATCCCTACTATACAAAGTGGTCAAAAGAAAAAAAGAAAGAAAATATTTAGATGCCATATTGTTTTCTGGTAAATGCCCTCAACTTGGGTCACCCGATTTAAAACCTACATTTTTTAGGCACTTTCTTTGCTGATTCTTATATTAGAAAAGAAAAAATTATTTGTATAAGTATTCTTTGAATCGCACACAGGAAAAAGCCTTAGCTTGAACCTAGCAAAGAACAAACACCGTCAATAATGTCAGTGCTGCCAAAAATGGTTCAGTCAAAAATTTCGCTCTTGCGTTTGTTCCTAAGCTTGCTCCAGCGTTTAGTCCTATGTTTGTGCCTGTCTTTGTTGCTGTATTTTTTTTCTGTGTTAGATCCTGTGTTTGTAAATTTGTTCGTCCCTGTGCTTCTTCAATCCTGTGTTGATTGGTTCTCAAGCTTCTGTGTTTTTTCTTTTTAGGTTTTCATGCTCTTTGTTCCCGTGAACACTTTTGTGCATTAAGGACTTTGAATTTTTCAAAATCTGTATTATTATTTACTGAAACTCATCTTTATACAAAAAGAAAATAACAAAGCACTACCAAAAGAAGAAGCAAAAGAGCAGTATACAACTATGCCAATCTTGAACCAATGTAACTAGTGTAGACGCAGTTGGTTTCAAGCATATGTTGGAATATTTTGGCTGTGTCTTCCTATAAGTTTAGTAACGGCTATAGTCGGATCTGCTGCATGAAAACTATTGATGAGCTCTGAACTGCGTGTTCCTCAAAGAATCTTCCAGAAGGGTGCAATATAGAGGATATGGGAGAGATTAGCAGTGTTGTACAGCGTTGACAGATAGTAGTGACCAAAACGAAGCTTAGCAGAGACTATGGAAGCATATGAAGCTGATATACAGCGTTTTATATCTTCTGTTAGAAGATGACGAGTGTGAGAAATTATATTTCTAATGAGGAAACTATTTGGCCAAGAGAAACTTGGCCAGGAGAAACTATTTGGTCAGGCTGGCGGATCTCTGAATTTCCGATTACAATTTCATCACGAAATGGGCCATTCTAGTTTAAAAGTCGGACTTTTCAGTGTTAAACACGAGACTAGATTTTTAAGTATTTTGTTTTCAGTTTTCAGAAACTTTCAGAAATTTTCTCCAAAGTTCGACTGAGGTCAAAAATGTCTTCAGTATAAGCGATAAAGGAGGTATTGAGGCCAGAGAGAACGCAAGGCATCTGACATTGGTCTTGAGCTTCGATGGCATAATTACCGAAATAACAAGAGGCAATGACACCTCGCCTTGCTCCTTCCTTAACTGGTACAGTTCTATCCAGTGGCCTTCCCATTTCACCTTTCTTTTGAGGGATTTAAGTCAGACTCATGGCTTAGTATACATACCACTTTGAGATCTGATGACAGCCGGATTTATTCCTCTTTTAGCCGCCCTTAAAAATATGAGGGAATAAATCAGGGAGATAAAGGTGCAACGAACATGTTGCTCGCCAAGGCGAGTGAAATACCGGTACAAAAGCATCAAGCAGAGCATTAGCAACAACTGCAAGAGAAACTGCGCATCCAATGCCATGTTGAAAGCCAAATTGATGTGGAGGCGTGTAACATTTTCTTTCGGCCCTCTTATGAACAATTAATTTTAAAAGTTTATTAAAGAAAGGTGAAGGCCGTATTAAACTTAAGATCAGAAGAAATAGAAACCTACAATAACACAAACACAAAACAACTAGAAATTACTATTAAAGAATAAATGAAACCCAAAACGTACAGATGTTAAATAAACAATCATAGTAAAAAAAAACATACAACAGGTACTAATATAAATGAATAAACAAATCTCAAAACGAGTAAAGCTGAAAATGAATATGCAAATCAAGCTTAAAACGAACAAAAATATTTTGCTATTGAGGCATAAATGAAACCCAAAACGAACACAAATTAAATAAACAATCATAGCAAACAAACAAACAGCAGCTACTAATATAAATGAGTTTAAATTGAATATGCAAATCTAGCTTGAAAAGAACAAAAATCTCTACAAAGAGGAGTTTGGGTTTTGCCTCCTTCATTCAATGTAAAAGTCTAAAGCCTATTGCATCATTGGCTCTTTACTGAAAACTATATGTGTCTTGAGCAGTCTTGAAAAGTACAAATAAAATCAAACTGAAAGTTTAATATAAATGTTATTAATTGTTGAAAGAGCATCAGTTCAAGATTTTATTTCGTTATAATTGTATTTTCATTTTCAATGCTGAAATAACTGGAAAAGAAAATATTTACAATATCATTCGTTTTCAGTGAAGCCGCAATGACGAAGTAAGCTTTACACTTTTACAGTTAGGGAAGGGGGCAGCATCCAAACTCTTGTTTGTAGTTGTTTCCCTTGCTCCGGGGGCTAGGGAAAATTTCTTAATTTGAATTCGGGATCATTTTGAACAAAATGGCTATTTCAAAGTTTTTATAAGATACATTTGGAGAAAAAAGACCCAAGGGGGGGGGGTGCTTGTCACTTTGTGATCACTTTGATTCTTAAGAACACAAGTTACAATTCTTGTCCCGGGTGCTATGGAAGATTTCTCAATTGACTATTTTAACAAAATGGCTATTTCAAGATTTATATCGGGTGTATTTGGGGAAATTGATATGGGGGAGGGGGTGGTAGATACCCTCGGATCACTTTTGATCACAGTTAAAAAGTTAATTTTAACCTTCCATTTACAAGTAAACGAGCCGTCTCTGAAGTTTATACGAACACCCCTTACATAAAATCTTATATGCCCTCAGGGCTTAGCTTACAACACTTACAACCCAGGCTATGGGGGATGTGTCAACCCCAGAGTGTTTGTTATTTGATCTTTGAACTACTTTGAACAAAGTAGCTATCTTAAAATTGGGTGCATTTGGTGAAATAGGGCCTTAGGGGGGGGTAGTTGCCCTCAGATTACTTTTGACTCTTGAGATGGGAACTAGAAATTCTGATTTACAATCGAATAAGCCCCTTCCGAAGTTTATACGATCATTCCTTCCTTTAAAAAATTGTATTGCCCCAGGGCACATTTTATAACACTTGTCCCCGGATTCTGGCCAGGCTGTTTTATCCATGGTTTTTGTTATATTATCTTTGGTCTATTTTGAACAAAATGGCTCTACAGATTCGATTGGACGCATTTGGGGACAAGAATGTTGGGAGGGAGAGGGAGCTAGTCGCGGTCAGATCACTTTTGACTCTAAAAGGTCGGATTGAAACTTTCAATTTCTAATCAGTCGAGTCCCCTCCAAAGTTTATACGACCATCTCTTCCATAAAAAACTTATACATCCCTGCGGCATAAGTTACAACCCTTCCCCTAGCTCTGAGGGGTTATGTTGACAACAAATTTTTGTTGGTTATCAACAAAATTTGGCTATCTCAAAGTTGCAATTTGATGCATTTGAAGAAAAGATCGTGTTTGTGTCAGGGGGCGGGGGGGGGGGGTTAGATGCCCTTCGTTAACTTTTGAATCATAAAAAGGTAACTAGGACTTTCGATTTCTAATCAAATGAGCCACCTTCGAAATTTATACGACCGTTTTGTAGAGGCTTAACGGCCTGCCATCAAATTTGCCAATATATTTATTTATTTAAATAAAAACTTTATACGACTTTGGGGTTTAACTCAAAACACTTGCCTCCGGGCCCGGGGGGGGGGGGTTGTGTTGACCCCGGAGTTTTTATTATCTGATATTTGAACTATTTTTAAAAATGGCTATCTCGAAATTTGTATCTTATGGATTTGGGAAAAAAGGGCTCGAGGGGGGGGGGGGGGCTAGTAGCATTCGGGTCTCTTTTGACTCTTACAAAGTGAACTAGAACTTTCAACTTTCCAATCAAATGAGCCACCTTCAAAGTTTATACGACCCCCCCCCCCCCTACACAAACACCTTATACGCCTCCGGGGCATAATTTAAAACACTTGCCCCCCGGGCTCTGGGGGGTTATGTCGACCCCCCAGAGTCTTTGTTATCTGATGGCTGAACTGTTTAAAAAAATGGCTATCTAAAATTTGTATCAGATGGGTTTGGGGAAAAAACGGATAGGGGGGCTAGTTGCTTTCAGATATCTTTTGGCTCCGGATCTCTTTTAACTCTTAAAAAGTGAACTAGAACTTTCAATTCCCAATCAAATGAGCCCTCTTTGAAGTTTATACGAGTATCCCTTTAATAAGAGCCATATATGCCCCCAGAGCATAACTTACAACGCTGTCCCCGGGCCCTGGGGGGTTGCGTCAACACAGGAGTTTTTCTTATCTGACCTTTCAACTATTTTTAACTCAATTGCTCTCTAAAACTTTTTATTAGATGGGTTTACGAAAAAGGGGCTGGGGGGGGGCTATTTGCCTTCGGATCTCTTTTGACTATTAATAAGTGAACTAGAACTTTCAATTTCCAATCAAATGAGCCCTCTCTGAAGTTTATACGAGCATCCCTTTCATTAGAATCATATACGCCCCCGAGATATAACTTACAACGCATGCCCTCCACATTCTGGGGGATTGTGTCGACGCTAGAGTTTTGTTATCTAATTTTCGAAACATCTTTAAAAAAAATGAATATCTCAAGATTTGTATCGGATGGTTTTTTGGGGGAAAGGGCGTAGCGGGGGTCTAGATGCCCTCTGATCTCTTTTGACTCCTAAAAGCGAACTAGAATTTTCAATTTCCACTCAAATGAGCCCTCTACGAACTTTATACGAACATCCCCTCCATAAGAGCCATATATACCCCCAAGACATAACTTAGAACACCTGCCCACGGGTCCCAGGGGTTGTATCGACACCGGAGTTTTTCTCATCTTACTTTTGAACTATTTTTAACAAAATAGCTATCTCAAAATTTTTATCGGTTGGGTTTGGGAAAGAAAGGGCGAGGGGAGCTATTTGCCCTCCAATCGCTTTTGACTCTCAAAAACTGAACTGAAAGTTTCAATTTCCAATCAAATGAACCCTCTCTCAAGTTTAAATGAGCTTCCTTCCGTAAGAACTATATATGCCCCCAGAGAATAGCTTACAACGCCTGCCCCCGGGCCCTGGGGGTTTCATCGACCCTGGATTTTTGTTATATGATCTTTCAACTATTTTAAAAAATGGCTATAAATTCTTATCGGATGGTTTTGATAAATAAAAGGACGTGGAGGGGCGGGGGTCTAGTTGCCCTCTGATCTCTTTTGATTCTAAAAAGTGAACTGGAGCTTTCAATTTACAATCAAATGAACCCTCTCTGAAGTTTATACGAGCTTCCTTCCGTAAGAATATATATGCCCCCAGGGAATAACTTGCAACCCCTGCCCCGGCCCTGGGGGGTTTCATAGACCCTGGAATTTTCGTTATATGATCTTTCAACTATTTTGAAAGAATAGCTTTCATTTTTTATCGGATGGGTTTAATAAATAAAAAGGCGTGGAGGGGCGGGGGTCTAGTTGCCCTCCGATCTCTTTGGAAAAAAGTGAGCTAAAACTTTCAATTTACAATCATATGCGCCCTTTCTGAAGTTCAAACGAGCATTCCTTTCAGAAGAACCATATACGCCCCCAGGACATAACTTAAAACGCCTGCAGCCTGGGTCCTGGGGGGTTGTGTCGACACTGGAGTTTTGTTATCTAATTTTTAACTATTTTAAAAAATGGCTATTTCAAAATTTGTATCGGACAGGTTTGGGTGAAAAGGTTGTGGGGGGGGGATAGTTGTCTTCCGATCTATTTTGAAATTTAAAGAGTGAATTAGAACTTTCTGCATCCCATAAGAACCCTTTATACCCCCGGGGCATAACTTAGAACGCCTGCCCCTGGGCCCTGGGGAGTTGTATCGATACCGGAGTTTTTCTTCGGGAAAAAGGCGTGCGGGGGCTAGTTACCCTCGGATCTTTTTTTACTCTTAAAAAGTGAACTAGAAATTTGAATTTCCTATCAAATGAGCACTCTCTGAAGTTAATGCGAGCCTCCCTTCCATGAAAACCATATACGCCCCAAGGGCATAACTTACAATGCCTGCCCCCAGGCCCTAGGGTATTGCATCGATACCTGAGTTTTTGTTATCTGACCTTTGAACTATTTTTAACAAAATGGCTATCTCAAAATTTGTATAGGATGCATTTGGGGAAAGGGGGCGGGGAGGAGGGCTATTTGCCCTCCAATATCTTTTCACTCTCAAAAACTGAACTTAAACTTTCAATTTACGATAAAAAGAAAGAGCTCACTCCCAAGTTTATACAAGCATCCCTTCCATAAGAGCCATCCCGGGCCCCGGGGAGTTATGTCGACACCGGAGTTTTTGTTATATGATCTTTGAACTATTTTTAACAAAATGTTTCGAGATTTTACCGGATGCATTTGGAGAAAAAAAGGCATGGGGGGGGCTAATTACACTTCAATCACTTTTGAATCTTAAAAAGGGCACTAGAACATCCGATTTCCAATCGAATGAGCCCCCTCCGATGTTTATGCGACGACTCCTTTCATATAAAGTGTCTCTGGGAAAAGAAACAATAAAAATACCAAAAAATTGGAGCCGCAAGACCTTTACAACGCTATAGCTTTTTTTGTTTAATAGTTTATTAAATAACAAAAAGGTTTTTTTTTTAACTGAAAGTAAGGAGCGACATTAAAACTTAAAACGAAAAGAAATTACTCCATATATGAAAGGGGTTGTCCCCTCCTCAACAGCTCGCTCTTTACGCTAAGGTTTGACTCTTTGTCACAGTTCTACTTTTTGAAACAATAAAAGACTTTAGCGTAAAGAGCGAGGCGTTGAGGAGGGGACAACCCCTTTCATATACGGAGTAATTTCTGTTCGTTTTAAGTATTTATATAGCTTCTGATTTCAGTTAAAAAAATCTTGCGTTTTTTATCTAATTTCTGAACGTTTTGAATTAATGCACGTTTTGATTTTGGCTCTACGCACATGAATAATTAAAACGAAATTTGCATATTACTTTTTTTTGGTTAAGTGGATTTCTCACTGTTTTGATTGGACGATTTTGAGAAAAAAGGAGCGGGGGAGAAGGCCTTGTTGCCCACCGATTTTTGGTTACTTAAAAAGGCAACTAGAACTTTTTTTTAGTGAAAATATACGCAACTAACGAATTAACTTACGTAACGAGCTTCTATATTCGTATGTTTTTATTACACATATGAGAGGGTTCGCCCCCTCGTCATTACCTCGCTCTTTAAACTAAAGCTTAAATTTTGTCCCAATTCCTCAAGGATGACCCCTGAATCACAAAGGCCGTAGAATAGAGTTGAAATTACTAAAAATATTTTAGCGTAAAGAGCGAGGTATTAGGAGGAGGTGAACACTTCATATATGTAATAATTCCTTTTAGTTTTAAGTTTTTATGCCCCTCCTTACTTTCATTTGAAAAAACTTTTTCACATTTATTTTTCCATTATTTTTCTAATAATGCTAGAAGATCCCCATTCATGCAAATTCTCTTCCCCCATGACAAATTCCTCCATGGAAAGATTCTCCCACGTAACAGCCTTCCCTCAACCTCTCCACCCAAACAAAAAAAAACCTGAAAACGTCTGTACACTTCCCAATACATTACTATATGCAAACACTGGTCAAAGTTTGTAACTTGCAGCCCCTCCCACGGGGACTGTGGGGCTTTCTCATAGTTTTGATTGGATGATTTTGATATAAAAAAAAAGAATTGGGGGAAGCGGCCTAGTTGCCCTCCCATTTTTGATTACTTAAAAATGCAACTGGAGCTTTTTATTTTTTATACGAACGTTTTTATTAGTAATAAATATACGTAACTTACGAATTAATTTACGTAGCAAACTTCCATATTTGTATATTTTTATTACGTATATTCGCCCCCTCGTCATACCTTGCTCTTTAAACTAAAGCTTGAATTTCATCCCAATTCTTTAAGGATGACCTTTGAACCACGAAGGCAGTAGGATAAATAGTTGAAATTACTAAAAGTACTTTAGCGTAAAGAGCAAGGTATTGTGGAGGAGACGAACCCCCTTATATACGTAATATTTTCTGTTCGTTTTAAGTTTTAATGCTGCTCCTTACTTCCAGTTGAAAAAACTTTTTTTTATTTATTTTCTCATTGATTCTTTTCAAATAATGCTAGAAAATCCCTCCTGGAATAAATTTCTCCATGGAAAGATCCTCACACGCATCCGTGATCTGTCTTCTGGCAAAAATTACAAAATTCTACATTTTTGTAGATAGGAGCTTGAAACTTCTACAGTAGGGTTCTCTGATACGCTGAATCTGATGGTGTGATTTTCAAGATTCTATGACTTTTAGTGGGCGCTTTCCCTTATTCTTTAAAATTAGGCAAATTTTCTCAGGCTCGTAGCTTTTGATGATTAAGACTAAACTTGATTAAACTTACATATTTAAAATCATCATTAAAATGTAATTCTTTTGATGGAACTAGATATCAAAATTTAGTTTTTTACAGTTTTGGTGATTATTGAGTCAGGTCGCTCCTTACTAGAGTTCGTTACCACGAACTGTTTGATAAAGGTTACATGAACTCTTTGATAATGTTATCGTTCTGAAAGATGTTTATTGACATAACCACTTTGATACGCATTATATTCTCCTGTTTGATGTGACATATAAGAAAGGCTGTCAAAAATTCAGTTTTTTATGAAGAAATGCATTTTACTTTAACCCAATCACTTTCGATTCTAACAAAGGAAACTAGAACTTTCAATTTCTAATTCCAATCTCTACAACCAGTCTTCTATATAAAGTGGCCGAGGTAAAAAAAAAAGTAATGCATAGAGGCACTATCGTTCTTTAGCAACTCCCCTAAATGGTAGAACTTGATCAAAATTTATACTGCCCCACCCTCTATCAGAAACGTACTTTTATTTTAGTCATATGTGTTTTATCTCAATTTCAACTTATACAGTTCATAAAAGACCCATTAATTACCAAACACTATGACTTTGTCACCACTATAGTATTCAGTTAATCCTCATAGCTTATTATGCCGAAAATTTCAAAGTGATGCCACTGGCCAGGCAATTTTTCTCTTCATATATTTCAGCTACGTAACTGTTATTTAGTGCAACAATTATGATTTAAAAAGAACAATAAAACATTTTTACCAAAAAAAAAAACAAAAAAAACAGTGTTTTGATAAGTCAGGTAATGCATCTTTGGAGGCACATGACACTAGTAATTATATATTTAATGCTTTAGTCATATCAACTTGGTTTTCTTGAAAATTATCTAGTCCGAATTAAGTCCAAGTTTTTTTTTTTTTTTTTTTTTTTTTTTTTTTTTTTTTTTTTAAGGACAGGGAGATATTTTCTGAATTCCAGTAAGTAAAATATACTAAAAAAAGGTCTTGTTTATTTATGAATACTTGAGATCTTTACTTACTTGAAGGTACAGATGAGGATTGACAAGCGCAACTTGAAGCGCTGAACGGGGAGCGCCAATCAAATGCCTTTTCACAGACTGAACTGCATCAAAGACGTAAACTTCATGAAAAGGGAACTCCGTCGGTGGTCTCAGATTCTTCTTAAATTCTATATCGAGGAAATCCAGGAGCTCATCTCTGACTCTCTCAAACGGAGAAATCTTTTTATTTTTTGCTGCCTCCAATAGTACCTTCAAATGAAAGTAATTAAAAAAGAAGCTCTTTGGAAGATGGCGGTAAAGTGAAGAATTTACGCTAAGATCAGACACAACGATGGGGTTGCAAAAGGTTTAGTACACTTTAAACACCCAATTGTCTAAGATTCACATTATGGGAAACACTATAAGAAATGTATTGAGACATTTGCAGCTTGAATCTTTAGACGATTACTAAATATTGACTTCAACTAAAAATAGCACAGTTCGAATTAGCAAGGCCGAATGGGTGTGCCAAGATCAACCTATAAGGTATAAACACGATTTTTTCTAAGATGGGATGGGGGGTCAACAGAACTCCCTTGATTACCCTTCGCAATGTGCAAGTACGTCTAAATTTTATGGACATAAAATAAAAACGCCCTTATCGTCTCCCAGCTTCCAAGGGCCATTCTCGTATCTGTTATTAAGACATGAATTGTCTGCATTTTATGATAGTTATCATTTTTTTTTTCGTATGTATCGCTCAATTATGGGAGAGTCTTGATTATTGCTATTAGTTCGGTTTAGCATTTTAGCCTTGGCTTTTACTCACGCTAGACTTTTTTAAAATTTAGCACTTTATGAAATTAAACAGGGATTGACAAAGGTTTGTTCCAAAAAAAGAAAATACATACCTCTTGGAGCTCAGCTTTACTCATTTTCTTCCCAATATTAATTGTGGGATTTTCTTCTTCGGTTTCTATAAGCATGTCCCCAACAGTTTGCAGCTGGTGTAGATAGTGGGCCAGCTGATCTTGAACAAAATTCGTGTTTACATTTTCTCTTGTCGATATAGCTGAAATACAGATAAGTCAGACATTTTCACAATACAACCAACGGTCTTCATCATAGTTTCTAAGGCTCAGCTGTTCATCATCCCCTTTTGGAGGCAAAGCAACGTTTAATGCTTTTATGCTTTTTTCTTATCTCTCCTGGGTGAGGGGATTGGCGGTAGCACTTACTTTGGGGACCTTTGCTGTTAATTACTGTGACTACTCCACTATGACTACTACTACAGTACTCTGTGACTTAGCTCCAAATTTTTTTTTTTTTTTTTTTTTTTTTTTTTTTTTTTTTTTTTTTTTTTTTTTTTTTTTTTTTTTTTTTTTTTTTTTTTTTTTTTTTTTTTTTTTAACTCGACAAGAAGCTTTATCATCAAGCAGAGGTTTACAAAATTATTATATAAAAGAATACAAAATGGAAAACTTTGAGACAGTTTAAAAAAGGAAACACAGAACCAAAAGCACCACCTTTTTTCAGATTTATTGATTATCTTGGCTCAAAATTCCAAAAAAGCAATACGAGTTTTATCGATGGTGAGTTTTTATTTTCTCTTAATGATTCAAGGCCAGGTTACGAATGAACCAGAAGAAAAAACAATCCAAACACATCGATCCATTGTTTTTTGGCCCTCATATTTAATTTACAGGTCTTCGTTTATTAAAAGATACTTTTTGGATCAATAAACAGAAAACTTAAAACTTAAGACGAACCAAAAATATTACAAAAAGAGTGAAGTGAAAATTAAAAATAAACAAACTATTCCATCAATTCCAAATAACCATCAAGAAGATACGACAGCCATTCTCTAAATTCAATAGCACGTTAGTGTGTCTAAAAAAAAAGCTTTTTGCTAAAGATCAGGCTGCTCGGGTATTTTCCCACTCCGTTCAGTCCATCATAAAAAACTGATGATGTCAACTCAAAGGCAGAATTGAAAATTCACTGACTTTGCTTCGCTGAAAAAAAAAAAAAAAGGCCTACATCTTCTTCATAACAAAAAAAAAAGCTTTCGAGACACGCGAAGTCAATGCTTAAGGGATTGAAATGAAGACTTAAACTCACCATTGAGTGTGACTACTGTTTCACTAACTCTTTTTGTCAATTCTTCCCTTGATGAGAGTCGCAGAAGCTGAAATGCTGTCTTATAGGCATCTGTATCGGAAATCAGACTTCCAAAAGCCATGATATATGTTTCTCTGAACTAGAGAAAAGAGTGTCAATTGAGATCATAGCAGATGTAACATCAACAAACAAAGCGAAAAGTCTAGAACTATCTCTTTTTTAAGACATTTCCCTCCGATTTGGTTTTTGTTCTCTTATTTCGCTCCTATACTTCAAACCAAAACTTTTCCTTTCACGGAGACATAAGTAAATGTGAAAATTTTACTGCTCAAATTAAAGGTTTAGCAGGAAAAAAATTCAGAGAAAAGTAAAAAGCGACATAAAAGATAATGAGTATCTTGTTTGAACGAGTTACCTTGTTAATTAACGAGCCGCTCCAGATGTAGCTAAGATTTAAATTCAGTATTACATAATTCCTTAATATTTGGAATGAGTTTATTCCAAAGCTTAGTCCCTCTATAAATAGCTAAAAAAGGAGCCAAGTTAAAACTAGGCGAGAAACCTCAATATCTACTCTTGTCCGAGTACTGTGATCAGGAATGCTAGGCCTTTCCCGAAATACTCCTGTAAAGCAATCTGGAAGGCATTCATTACTATACTCATGGATAAAAACCATTGCAGACAGAACCTTCGATTAGAAGATCTAACTTACTCATTTGTATATCCTTTACGCTGTAAAATTAGACCAAAATAAACGAAATATTTTCATATAATACAAATACTATTAGCTTGTACAATATTTGCCACTTGAGACGCAGAAAATGTTAACTGTATTTAAATAGAGTGGCGGGACAAATCCCAAGGAAATAAGAAGCTGTAGAAAAATAAATTTTCTAAACGAAACTCTAAATCTAACCACTGCAAAAATATACAATGACAAATAATAGAATTGGGTATGACACCATCACGATACATCCATGAAAACTTCTTGGTTTAATTTATCACTTTTTATTATTCAGATTATAATTAGAAATTTTATATTAGAGATTGAACAATGAAAATTCAAAGATCAATTAATTCGCAAATACAAATACAAATACACATCAATTCTTCGTTACTGACCACATTTTTTTCAAAAATACAATTATTATCATTTTAAATATTGGAAAAAAGAAATAAATGAGTGTTACCCCTTGCTGTTTTTATGCAATATGAAACAATAAAAAATGTTTTTTTTTGGCCTGCAAATACAAAATACAAAATGCATTTGACTGCTACAGTCAACCAATACAATAAAAATCCACATTTAAAAAAGAATACAAGACTTCAAAGTTTCAAAGTTTAATTTCTCAAGAATCAAAAATAAAGGATACTGAAGTTTGGTAGACACAAGAACAGCATCAAAACTCAAAAGAAAAATGATCAGAATTTATCCAACACCTGTTAATCTTTGACAAGCCAGATAATTTTGTATGGTCTTAAGCCTATAACTGCTCATATTATTACTTATCAAAAAGTATTATCGTTTCAATAGGCTTTCAACTAGCTGTTGGTTGGCTACATCGTTTTCCCTGCGACTCAAACGATAAGGTTCAAAACCAGTCCAGAGTTTCCAGCTTTATTCTTCTTTTTTTATGATAATTATATGTTACAACGCTTATAATTTTTATCGTTTAATTATCGTATTTCATATCTTTCCACAGATCAGGCTTGATTTGCTTAGTAAAAAATGTAAAATCTTTCAAAAAAAGCATTTAACAAATAAAATTTTTAACTAGCGAAAGCAAAAATAGTCTTACCCCTAACGAATTGGTGCGCCTAATTTCTTAATAATTTTAAAGGAGAGCAAAAATAAGTATTAAACACTTTCACGATCTTCCATCCAAAGATTTAAACAAGAAAGAATTTACTGCAAAAATTGTGTAGAATTATGTTCAAAATTTATGTGTAAATAAATAATGTGGCTACGTTGTAGGCATAAAGTTAAATTAGATGGCCTTTCAGATGAAGGTACTGAAACATTGTTTGTCCTCAATGTAATTGATTTCCCCCCATCTCTTGTGATGTAAAGAACCCTCTGCAAACATATCACCTGCATAAAGATCCACTAGAAGAATCTTTAGCAATTGCAACTACAGGGAGAAAAAATTAGCGATTAGTCGCTTTCTTTGGGGCTTGGGACAATTAATTTAAAAAACAAGGTTTTTTCGAGGGAAGTAAAGAGCGAATTTGAAACTAAAAACAGACAAAATTGTTACTTCGTAACCTATCTAATATCTATATGTATAAGTTGTTTGTTATCTATAACAATAAGTTGTTTGTCTGTCAGTCGACTAACGTCATTATAAGGATTGAGCTGTATGTCGTCATGAAGTTAGTTGTCGTCATGTTTGTTATGATGATGCTTAGTATATGACGTCATTATAAGTATTTAAGAAAATCGTTCAAAGACAAATTTTTAATTGTAAGAAGATCGTTGAAAGAGAAATTTTTAATTGTAAAATGACTGAAGAACCTACAATGGCAACAGCCGAGGAAGCTGCTCAAAGAGTCTATGCCAAAAGACTTGCGGCTGATAGAGAAAGTACGAAAAGAAAGCGTGCCGAGGAATCACAAGAACAGCATGAAAACAGGCTTGCGGCTGATAGAGAAAGTAAGAAAAGAAAGCGTGCCGAGGAATCACAAGAAAAGCAAGAAAACAGGCTTGCGGCTGATAGAGAAAGTAAGAAAAGAAAGCGTGCCGAGGAATCACAACAACAGTGTGAAATTAAGCTTGCGTCTCAAAGAGAAATCACCAAAAGAAAGCGTGCCGAGGAATCACAAGAGTAACCTGAAAATTATCCCCTGGCATTCAGGTACAGCCCAGTCGATGATTATAGCTTGAGTAGATGTGTTTAAATCGGGACTATGTCTAAAATTTGTCCCTATTGCAAGGGCTTGAAATTCAATGGTGAAACAATGGGAATGTGTTGCGCCTCAGGAAAAGTTAAACTTCCTCTACTGGCTGCACCACCAGAGCCATTGAAGACTTTGCTTACTGAAACTACGTCAGAATCTAAGCGTTTTTTTATCATAGATCAGAAAATATAACTCATGTTTCCAAATGACGTCGTTTGGTGCCCAAATCGAAAATCCAGATCAATTTATGCCTACTTTCAAAGTAAAAGGGCAAATTTATCATAGAGCAGGGTCCCTTCTACCATTCTCAGGCGAGAATCATAAATTTTTACAACTGTACTTCATCAATGATAGAAATTCTGAATTGAATGCACGTTGCGAAATTTCTCCCGACGCTGAAAGGACAATCGTTTCCCAATTGCAACATCTTTTCCACGAAAATAATAATTTAGTGCGTCTGTTCAAATCAGCCATCGATTTGATGCCTACTGATACGCATAAAATTATTATTTCCGCTGACAAAACGCCTCCTGGCCAACATGTGCGTAGATACAATGCTCCAACTATCGACGAAGTGGCAATCGTTATGGTCGGTGATCAATTTTTACCTCGAGATATTATTCTTCATAAGCGAAACGCTCAGTTGGTAAGAATTGCTGAAACTCATCGATGCTACGATGCCCTACAATATCCTATCATTTTTTGGGATGGAGCCGACGGCTATCACTTTAATATTAAATTGATAAATCCAGCAACTAACAAAGAAATGAATAAGAAATGCAGCGCAATGCATTATTATTCCTATAGGCCAGGGCTTCTTAAACTATGGGTCGCGACCCCATTTGGGGTCGCGTAGCAAAATTATGGGGTCGCGAGTAATAAAAATACAATTTAATAAAAATGTTTTTTAACTTGTAAAATTATCGTTATAAAGAAAAACAACAATCATCGTAGATAAATATATCATAAAATCTTCTTGTTCGGAAAGACTGTTTCCTAACAAGAATTTCTATTCCGATCATTATAATATCTTGTATAAATTTACTATGAATCAGAAGATGTTATAGAGATTTATAAAAAATGTAGATTTATTTTTGTCAATCTCTTAAAACTGAAATAATCCTGATAAATATTATCAACAAAATTTCTAAGTGTTATTTCGAAGAAACTATACAAACATTTCGTGTTATTTTCATATAGCCGTTGTATGATTATAATCGAAGTGCATGTTTCCGAATTAGTCAGTTTAACCCTTTCGCGACCGACGGGACCTTACAGTCCCGGCATGTAAAAATCCGTTGGGCGCTTCTTGATTGATAGCACCAGAATTGAACGATGTGCTTCAGGATGCGGTTAATTTCATAAATTTTATTAAGAGCCATGCCCTTAACAGTCGCTTATTTTCAAATCTCTGTAAGGATACGGATTCCAACTACACAATTTTGTTATTACATGCAGAAGTAAGATGGTTGTCAAGAGATCAAGGTTAAAAAAGATTATCAAACAGTTCGTGGAAATGAACTGTAGTAAGGAGCTACCCGGCTTAATAGTAACCAAAACTCTAAAAAACGGAATTTTATTAGAAAATACCAACATTAAAATAATTGCATTTTAATGCTGATTTTAAATATATAAGTTTAATCAAGTTTAGTCTTACCCATCAAAAGTTACGAGCCTGAGAAAATTTGGCTTATTTTAGAAAATAGGGGGAAACACCCCCTAAAAGTCATAGAATCTTAACGAAAATTACACCATCAGATTCAGCGTATCAGAGAACCATACTGTAGAAGTTTCAAGCTCCTATCTACAAAAATGTGGAATTTTGTATTTTTTGCCAGAAGGCAGATCACGGATGCGTGTTTATTTGTTTGTTTTTTTGTTTGATTTCCCCAGGGGTGATCGTATCGACCCAGTGGCCCTAGAATGTTGCAAGACGGCTCATTCTAATGGAAATAAAAAGTTCTAGTGCCCTTTTTAAGTGACCAAAAAAATTGGAGGGCACCTAGGCCCCCTCCCACGCTAATCATTTTTCCAAAGTCATCGGATCAAAATTCTGAGATAGCCATTTTATTCAGCATAGTCGAAAAACCTTATAACTATGTCTTTGAGGACGACTTACTCCCCCACAGTTCCCGTGGGAGGGGCTACAAGTTACAAACTTTGACCTTTGCTTACATATAGTAATGCTTATTGGGAAGTGTACATACGTCTTCAGACGGATTTTTTTGGTTGGGGGGGGGGGAGTTGTTGAGGAGAGGTGGATAAGTTGGGGGAACTTTCAATGGGGTAATTTGTCATGGGGGAAGACAATTTCCATGAAGGGAGCGCAGGATTTTCTAGCATTATTTAAAAAAAAAATAAAAATAAATATGAAAAAGTTTTTTCATCTGAAAGTAAGGAGCAGTATTAAAACGAACAAAAATTACTACGCATATGAGGGGATTCGTCCCCTCCTCAATACCTCACTCTTTACGCTAAAAATTTTCAGTAATTTCAACTATTTATTCTACGGCCTTTGTGATTCAGGGGTAAATCTAAAGGAATTGGGACAAAACTTAAGCTTTATTGTTAAGAGCGAGGTACTCCTGAGGGGGTAAACTCTCTCATATACGTAATATAAACATACGAATACAAAAGTTCGTTACCTATGCTAATTCGTAAGTTATGTATATCTTTTACTAATAAAAACGTTTGTAAAAAATTAAATGTTCTAGTTGCCTTTTTAAGTAACCCAAAAACTGGGGGGGGCGACTAGGCCTCCTCCATCGCTCCTTTTTCCCAAAATCATTCGATAAAACTATGAGAAAGCCATTTAGCCAAAAAAATAAATATGCAAATTTCGTTTAGATTATTCATAGGCGGAGAGCCAAAATCAAAACATGCATTAATTCAAAAAGGTTCAGAAATTAAATTAAAAAAAAACAAGTTTTTTTAACTGAAAGTAAGGAGCGACATTAAAACTTAAAACGAACAAAAATTACTTCGTATATGAAAGGGGCTAGTCCCTCCTCAACGCCCCGCTCTTTACGCTAAAGTTTTTTACTGTTTTAAAAAGTAGAGTTGAGAGAATGTGTCAAACTTTAGCGTAAAGAGCGGGGCGTTGAGGAGCGACCAGCCCCTTTCATATACGAAGTAATTTCTGTTCGTTTTAAGTTTTAATGTCGCTCCTTACTTTCAGTTAAAAAAACTTGTTTTTTTTTATTTAATTGTTATTAAAGGACCAGATCGAAATATTTTTAACTGAACGAAAATGTGAATTTGCTGTTTTTTTTTCAAAATGAGTTGTGGCTATCCAAGCTGTGTTATTTGTCAGATATTTTTGCAAAGTTAAACGATCTTAACTTGTCTCTTCAAGGAAAAAATTGCGATATATTTACTTCAAACGATAAAATTGAAAGTTTTATTAAAAAGATCAGTATTTGGAAAAGTAGGATCGAAAAAAATTCGTTCGAAATGTTTTCCAGTGTCGACAATTTTGTAATTGAGAAAATTCATCGTAAAACTTTTATTGCAAAAATTATTGTAGATCACTTAAAAGCGCTAGAAATACAGTTCCGGACATACTTTATATTAAATATTGATTTACAAAAAATAGTTTGGATTCAAAAGCCGTTTTGGATTGGCTTAAGTGAGATTGATCATCTGCCACTTAAAGCTCAAGAGGAATTTGCTGAGCTTTCGTGTGACTCAAACTTAAAACTACAATTCCAGAAAAAAAACCCTTGACTGGATTCTGGATCGGAACTAGAACTAAATTTCCCACAATCGCCGATATGGCGTTAAATGTACTTCTGCCATTCAACACCACATTATTATGTGAAGTTACTTTCTCAGCTCTAACACACATTAAATCCCAATATCGTTCAGGGATAAAAATGTTGAAGAGGTCTTACGTCCAGCAGTTTCAAACATTACACCAAGATTTGATTTGTTATGCCATAAAAAAACAGGCACATCCATCTCATTAAATTTGTAACGTAAACTTTAATTTAATATTTACCACGCAACGACTTGGATATACTCGAGAGAATTAAGACGGTCGGAATCCACTTTTGTTTTTGTAACTGTAATAAAAACCTTTCTATAACATTTTGTGCAAATTTCAATTTTAGATTTTTTATGTTTCAAAACGAATTCTAAATTTACACATTTTCATATGCATATGTATATTGTTACCTAATAAATATATCATCAAAAAATATTAATTTATTTTTCTTTTATATTCGTTGGGGTCGTTAAGAAATTCGCAATCATAAATGGGGTCGGGAATTACAAAAGTTTAAGAAGCCCTGCTATAAACTAATGATTCGGCAGGATGAAGACAATTATATTTTAAAATACCGTCAATTGTTTCACCAATACATCGTTGATATGTATGCAAAAATTGAATCAGAACGTTTGCTATTTATCCGTCTGAATCAGACCAAGCTCCGCTCTGAACAATACATTCATTTGCGAGATGCTGTTGTAAATGACGGTAATACCACAAACGTTGGAAGATTAACGATTTTACATTCGTCATATGCTGTCCCCGTCATATGCATGAATATGCTCAAGATGCTATTGCGTATGTTCGTCTCTATGGTCGTCCAGATTTATTTATTACATTTACATGTAATCAATCTTGGGACGAGATACAGCAGCTTTTACTTCAAGGACAATCGGCGGTTCATAGACATGACATTACGGCCCGTGTCTTCCGGCAAAAGTTGAAATCACTGATACACTACATAATAAAACTTAAAGTGTTTGGGTCAGTGCGATGCTGGATATACTCAGTGGAATTCTAATGAAATTGATGATGTGATTTCCGCTGAAATACCTGATGAAAATGTCGATAAGGGCTTATATGGTATTGTGGTAAAAAATATAATACATGGACCTTGCGGTGCACTGAACGAAAAATCACCATGCATGGCCAAAGGAAGGTGCACAAAGCAATATCCTCGACTTTTAGTACCCAACACAATTACTGGCAATGATGGTTGCCCACAATATAGAAGAAGATTTACTGAAGATGGCGTTAAAACAGCAATAATAAAGAAGCGTAACGGTACCACCATCGAAGTAGATAACCAGTGGGTTGTTCCATATTCCCCATTATTATCAAAAACATTTAATGCATACATAAACGTTGAATACTGTAACTCCGTAAAGGCAATCAAATACATATGTAAATACGTCAACAAAGGCAGTGACATGGCAGTTTTTGGCTTGCAGTCCGAAATCAAAGATATCGACGAAATCGTACAATATCAGGCTGGAAGATACATAAGCAGTAATGAAGCTGTTTGGCGAATTCTTTCATTTCCGATACATGAACGTAGTCCAGCTGTTGTTCACTTAGCGGTACATTTACAGAATGGTCAACGTGTTTATTTTTCGGAATCCAACGTGCAACAAAGAGCCATGAATCCACCGGATACAACGTTAACTGCTTTCTTTTCATTATGCAAAAATGATTCTTTTGCAAAAAACTGCTGTATACTGAAGTGCCTTCGTATTACACGTGGAATACTAAAAATAAAGTATTTGAACGTCGAAAACAGGGTAAGTCAGTCGACGGCCAACCTACCATCTTCAAAGATACCACGATAGGAAGACTCAACACCGTTCACCCCAATCAACATGAATGCTTCTTTCTACGCCTGCTTTTGGTGAATGTACCCGGTCCGACGTCCTTTGAGTATTTGAGAACTGTAAACGGTACTATACATGACACTTACCGTAGTGCATGCCAAGCTCTGAATTTATTGGAGAGTGACCAACACTAGGATAACTGCATCAATGACGCGTGCGAAACGTCAACTCCAAGTCAAATTCGTGCATTGTTTGGAATCATACTAACAACTTGCTCTCCTTCAGCTCCTACAGAGTTATGGGAAAAATATAAATCGAAAATGTCCGAAGATATACTCCATCGAAAACGGTTAGAGACGTCAGATATGACTTTTGATTTTACATCAGAAATTTATAACCACACTTTAGTTATTATTGAATAACTAATTCAATAATTATTGAATAACCTTACATGTGCGTATGTATGGCAAACAAACCTCTTCAGGATTTGGGAATGCCTTCACCTAATCGTACCGCTGCTGTTTCGACATGTGTAGTATTGGATCGTGAACAAAGTTCCAGCACGAGTGATCTATTGTCGTATGTACAAAATAACATTTCTAAGTTAACGTCGGAGCAAAAAGACATTTATGATACGATAATGCATTGTGTCGATAACAACGTTGGAGAAATTTTCGTTTTGGATGCGCCAGGAGATACTGGTAAAACGTTTGTGATAAAACTGATTCTGGCATCAATTCAATCAAAAAATGATATAGCGTTGGCAATTGCGTCGTCCGGAATAGCCGCAACGTTGCTGACTGGTGGAAGAACTGTTCATTCCGCTTTGAAATTGCCTCTGAATTTGCATTCTACAGAAACTCCCACGTGCAATATTTCCAGATCATCTGGGATGGGATGCAATAAAACTAGAACAAA
The DNA here is from genome assembly GCF_032884065.1 of Artemia franciscana. NCBI lineage: Eukaryota > Metazoa > Arthropoda > Branchiopoda > Anostraca > Artemiidae > Artemia > Artemia franciscana. Next base: position 35,684,590 of record NC_088864.1, on the reverse strand, counting down.
TAAAGCAACTGATTACGTTTTCCTATGTTTCTAAGATTATAAAAAACTAGCGCTTTACTGAAAAAACAAAAGCCAAGAATAACAAACAGGAATATTGATTTAGATGTCAAAAGTCAGTACGTAGCCTGACAGCAATAAACTAATCTATAAAGCTTTTAATTGTCTTACACCAGTTGTAAAATCAGTAACTTTCAGTATACAATAAAAATTATCTTAAAAACATAAGCATAAAATTAAATATTTTTTTTTAACCGCCGTCAAGTCATTGAACAGAAGACACAAATATTAGGTTGATTTATCAGGTAGCATTTTGGTCTCGCCTGCTATAATACCGATAGTGAGTAATATACTATCTTACATTGTAAGAGATATGCTTTAGTTTTACTCGAAATGAATACCAAATAAGTAATAATATGAACTCTGAAAATGCGGTAATTTCTCTCTATATAACAGTGACTTTCAAGTTACCATACCAATTCTGAAGCTTGTCTATAGTCCTAATACTATTAAGATGGCTTTACTCTGAACTTGTCTACATACCATTCATGACATGTCCTTTTCAGAACCAAAACGAGAGCCAGTTTATGAACTGAGCCATCGTGCAGAAGTAATACCAAATTAAACGAAAAAAGAACGATAATGCTTTGTTTTTTTCTGTAAAAAGTGTCCTTAATTTGTTTGCTTTTACTGTATCAAAACTCCTATACTACTTTGTGTTTTCAGTAGTTTTCTGTAATCCTAGAAACATACAGAAACAGAATTAGTTATACTAGTTTTATTGATATATATTACATAAGTTGTGAAGTAATAATTTTTGTCCGTTTTAAGTTTCAACTTTGCTCTTTAGTTCCCTCAGGAAAACTTTGCTTTTTCTCAAATTAATCTTTGCTCGTTTTGATTAAAATTGTATGTTAAAACAACACCGCCATGATCCTTTTTATTTATATAGAATAATTTTTCTTCGTTTAAAGTTTTAATGTGGCTCCTTACTTTCAGATGAAAACTTATTTTTTAATATAATTTCTTATCACCACAGATTTAGGGGAAGTAAGACACCTCTAGAAAATGCTGCAGACAACCTCGACAGCCACGAAAAACTTTCAATTTATAGCAAAAAGTTTATTATCCATACTTAACAAAACAATACATGTTTTTCAGAAACGTTATTTTTCGATAAACAAAAAACAGTTTTTACTTGGCCGACTTTGCCTGAAAAAGCTATAATGAAGACAGGGCTATATAAATCGCCTACTGATTAGCAGAAACTAGAAGACTACTGCAACAAAAGTGAGCTGTTTAAGGGTTCATTTAAAAGCTTGTTTTGATGCCTAATCACTTTCTAAAAATTTGACTTGATAGCATATTCTCATAAAGTGCACTTTCGGTTATTTATCCCATTTTTTCAAATCAGAAAGGTGCCTTTTCCAATGAAATGACCACAAAAAGGTGTTTTTCAAAACCTAGGCAGGAACAAAAACTAAGGGGACAAGGACGTCCCTTCCCTTCAATTGCCGCCATCAAAACTAGCAAGCAGGCCTCATTGCAGAGCGAAGTTTGAAGGTGCAATTCAAAACTGTTGATCATTCAAGCTTAATTTTTGGTAGATAAACTTTTTAGTTTTAGTAAATTTGTTTTCGCAACAATGTTTTACTTTTAAGATGAGTAGGCTATTTATTAGACTGACTAAGAGGGTTTGGAGGGGGAGTATACGTGAGGGATTCTTATAAACCTCCAGTTAAGGGCTTTGGATCATAATTATTACAATGGTTCGTTTTATACTTCAAAATTCTTCTACTCAAGAAATGGCACCAAAAGTGCCGTTTTTAGTGCTATATGGCACTTTAAAATTGGTAAAAAGCTCGTAGATATGAGTACTAACTTTAAGATGAGCATTCCCGGATAATACTTTAAAAAAATGAGCGCATCCTATTTGCAAAAAAAAAGTGGATTATATGAAAAGTAGTCACAAGAAGGGACAAATCGTGATAAAAAAAAAAAAAAGAAGCAGGAATCGAGCGCAAGATAATCTAATTTGAAGTGCAGCGCTGTACTAACAGAACCACGCCTCTAATAATGTAATTTAATTTATTGGTGTTTGAAGGTATCCTATTAAGGGGGCCTGGAGGAGGAACATACGAGAGATGCTCTTGCGAATCTTCAGTTAAGGGTTTTGGACCATAATCATTACAATGATACTGTTTTATACTTAGAAGATTTAAAACTTAAGAAGTTCCACACAAAGTATTGTTTTCGATATTATATCTCACTTAGGAATGGTGGAATAGATAAAAAACACGTAGATATGGGAATAGTTTTCAAATGAGCCATTAAACATCACTCTAAGCCACTTTTCGAGCCATATGGCACTTGCAGATGGCGGAACTTATAAAAACCACGTACATATGAGAAATAGCTTTTGAATGAACTCTTGATGTCCTGGTAACCCGCTAGGACCAGAAAAAAAAGAAGAAAAAAGACCGTTTTAGTGTTTTTTTACTTTTTATAACTATGGGTTGTGGTTCGCTCTTTACTAGGTTGCAGCTAATGCTTAAGCCATGACAAAGACTTCATTGTAAGTTCTCCCACGAAACTAGTTAACATTGAAACTTGTGAAATCTAATATAATATTGTAGAATTTGTAATAACCTAGTAATGTAAGCGATAGCTTTTAATTCAGCCATTAAACATCTATCTAGGATAGTGTGGTAGCCTGCTAATGTTGCAGCAGCTTACTGATGAGCAGACAATTTATAAACTTACTAGGGGGCTGGAAAAGAGAGTGTAGGGGATTGGTTCTTGTAAACCTCCAGCCAAGGGTTTTAGAACATAACTATTACAATAGTACCTGTTTTGTACTTAGGAGATTTTCTACTTAAGAAGTGGCACCCAAAGTGTTGTTTTCAGTGCTATATCGCAATTACGGAGGTGGAATTGATAAAAAGCACGTAAGTATGAGCAATAGCTTTCAAATGAGCCATTAAACATCACTCTTGAAAGTTCTGCTAGCCCAATAGCCCCAGCTTTTCCACTTGAGACATGGCACCGAAAAATCCGGTTTATTGCCATTTGGAACTTGCAGATAATGGAATTTACAAGAAAAGCGTAGATATGAGCAATATTTTTCATACGAGCAATAAAAAAATCTGTCTACGATGTTCTGGTAGCCCGCTAGCACCACCTCTTGAAAAATGGCAAAAGTGCCATTTTAGTGCCATATAGCACTTGCAGATGGTGGAATTCATAGAAAGCACGTAAATATAAGAAATATCTTTTGAACGAGCTATTAAGCATCTCTCTATGATGTTCTGACAACTCGCTAGGCCTGGACAAAAAAAGAAAAGAAAAGAAACGGGAGACGGATCAGTGCTACCCATGCAAAAAAGTGATTTTCCTTGTTGTTCAAAGAGGGGGTAATTACAAGGTTTTCAACCATGCTGATTCCAATGGTACATTTTTCATTTTGATCTGACGCCATTTTCGAGGGACTTCAGGCTTTTTTTTCTAAATCACCATACATTTCTTTTTGCAGTAAACTTTTACTTTTAAGACGAACCAAAATAATAGTAGTATTTAGAAAGAAAGCGAGTATATTTCCAGACTTTAATTGATTATATACTTCAGTCTTAAAAAACGTAACTAGAAGTAACTATTATTTTGCTTCGTCTTAAAAGTAAAAGTTTATTGCAAAAAGAAATGTATGGTAATTTAGAAAAAAAAACCTGAAGCTCCTCAAAAAGCTCAAAGCTCCTGGAAAAGTCTGAAGCCCCTGAAGCAAGTTACTTCTATTTACGTTTTTTAAGATTGAGGTGTATAATCAATTAAAGTCTGGAAATATACTCGCTTTCTTTCCAGACACTACCACTACTACTATTAACAGTTCAATACAGCAACAAGCCGCCTTAGGTCGACGGAGCTATCCCTGCTCCTCATCCATCCCAATCAGTAGTATCTTATTATGGTCCAGCCTTAACACATTAAAAAAACGAACGTAGGGAGGAAAAGTAGAAATAAAAGACAAAAAAAAAAACTATAAAATCCTGCCAAAACTTCAAAATCAATCAAATACCAGCAAAAAACTATGTTCCAGCATGTTTTATACCAGGACATATAATCTTCACCACCTTCATTTATAAATCGGCTGCAACTGAATCCTAAGTGTGGTTCATGACCTAGTACCTTTCACCTGCCCTTCACAGGGAGGTATGCAGATTTTTGAAGAGGTATGAAGGAACAATTAAATTTTTTTCTATCTTCAAAAGATACGAAAGAAATTTTCGTCTGGAGATCGAAATTTGGAGATCGAAATTTCGTTGGAGATCGGATTTGGAGATCGAGTACCTTCTCTCTCCGGCTTAAGCTCCGCCTGTTCAACAGCAACGTCCTGCCCGTCCTCCTCTATGCATCTGAAACATGGCATCTCAATCAAGAACAAGAGAGGAGAATTCAGTCGTTTGAAAACATGTGCCTACGTAGACTTCTCGGCATCCATTGGACCCAGAAGGTAACGTGCGAGCAAATTAGAAACATCACAGGTCCACCGTCCCTCGTCGAGACCATACAAAGTCGCAGATGAGCTACCTCGGACATGTGCTGCGCATGGACGATTCCAAAATTCCCAAGTCTACTTTTTTCTGGTAACCCGAAGGCACCCGCCACAGAGGAAGACCCAAAAATACACTCCGTCATACCTACTACAACGACCTGCGGCACCTTCACTCCTCGATACAGCCAGAGTGGGAAGACATCGTCGCAGCCGCAAGTTTCAGAGACGACTGGAGACTCTTCTTTGACGCCCTGGGCGCCTCTGGAGGCACAGGAGGACCTGAGGTCTAAGGTAAGGAATTTGTTTGTTGGATGTCACTGGTAGATGGTTGAAAAAGCTGTAAATAAACCGAAATTTCAAAACATCGTTTCCAATACCGATAATTACGTTTCGATATTCAATATTAATTTTTTGTCCGAATATATATATATATATATATATATATCTATATATATAAAAATAAGTTGTCTGTGGATGGATGTGTGGATGGATGTGTCAGGTGACGTCACCTGAAAAAACTGGATCAGGTGACGTCAAAACTGAAAAAACTAAAAAAAGGCAAAAACTACAAAAAAAACTAAAAACTAATAAAAAAAATAAAAAAGCTAAAAAACTAAAAAAAACTATAAAGGTAAAAACCAATAAAAAACTAAAAAAAAAACTGAAAAAACTAAAAAAAGGCAAAAACTACAAAAAAAAACTAAAAACTAATAAAAAAAGTAAAAAAGCTAAAAAACTAAAAAAACTAAAAAAACTAAAAAAAGGTAAAAAACTAAAAAAAATAAAAAATAAAAAAAAACTAAAAAAAAGGAAAAAACTGAAAAATAAGCTAAAATAAAGGTAAAAACCAATAAAAAACTAAAAAAAAAAAAGGAAAAAACTAATAAATGACGACACTCAAAGAGAAAGC